>NC_052667.1:6176413-6477608 GCF_016802725.1 Solenopsis invicta
TTTTCATACTTGTTGCAACTAAAGTTTTACAGTTTGTATAATCAAGACAGCAATATTTGTTCACTATCGATTTATAGCGAAGTAGCACCTCAACTATAATTATATATAGTTATATAGACTTTATACAAATTAGTTGTGACAATTATATATTTTTCTAGTTTAGTTTCAAGCTCAATCAGTTCAATTTCCGTCATCTACATTATTATTATTATTTTTATATAGTATAACCACTAATTATCTTTTGCAGATAGTTACATATAGACAGTTAATACTGAGGTAAGTGTATCCTATACGGCCTAGTATCCAATAGCCTACTTGCTGTTTCTAAGTAGCTACATAGTGAATTGAACAAATAATGTTAGTATGTCGTACAGATTGTCAATGTGACTTGTTTGCAATAGTCGACTGCTCAGTTTGTGTATTCTGTTGTTGACATTGAGGTCAAACGTAGAATTTTCTTGTTTATGTTTATTAATGGTTATTAATTTCCGCAATTTATATTATTTATATCTCTATATATATATATATACTTCACAACACTATATTTAATTTATCTTTTCGTCATAACGTTCTGCTTATAACCAAAGAAAGAAAACTTTTGCAGGGTAGAACTAACATGACCTAGATCAATAATGAGTACGCACATAACGATTATAATGTTTTTTTGGTACTTTTATTACTTCAGATCATAAATCCACCAACTAAACTCCGATAAGATAAGTCATAATTTTAAAGGAGAAAAGTTAAGATAAGTCAAGTGTTTACTTAATGAATTGTTGATAAACAAAAATAGTTCTTTGTGTATTTTTATACGTTAACAAATTTGTGAACTTATAAATGTAATATTGGATCACTTAATTTTTCTAACACCTTTCATGAATAAGAGGAAAACATATAATTTGGCCATGTTGAGTACAAATATATCCAATACGATCTAAATGGCACTTTTTCTAAAAATCTTTACTACACCTATGTAAATATTTGAAGTTGACCCATATTTTAAGTTAACGTTTAAAAATGTTTCCTATTTTGAATCTGGTCATCAGTTTTTAATTTGGGACTTAGCAAAAAATTAGAAAACATTGCAAAGTTTGGATAGGCCATGCAATAATTACTACATTTTCTTAGTTCATATAACTTATTAGCATTTGTATTACAACTTTATAATACATAGCTGGCGGTATCAGAAGTTCACAAATTTATAGCTGCTGATACAATTTTTTTTTTCTAAGTGTACAGAGATTTAAGAAAAGGGCACAAAAATTGTAAAACGCTTCGCATCATTTTCTTACCGCTATGGACTTGGAATTTTCGGACATTCGTTTTCCGAGGAACAGCTGCATCGGCGTGACGATCAATGCGCAGCAAGTTACACCGATAATCGCGCTGATGCCCAATTTCAAATATAGAAGAAAAATAATGGCGATAATCTGTACAAATTAAACAAGTACTTAAAGTTACAAAATTATTTTTGCCTGATGATGTTCGGGTGACTAGACAAACGTTTACTTTCTGAAATGTTGAGATATAAAATATACGAAGTACATATTGATTTATTTAATATCTTTACTTTCAACGGGACTGCCCAGATATAATGAACGATCCAGAAGAAGTTCATTACGTTGTACGCATCTTCAGCCATGAGATTCGTCAGAGTTCCAACA
This sequence comes from Solenopsis invicta, assembly GCF_016802725.1. Taxonomy (NCBI): domain Eukaryota; kingdom Metazoa; phylum Arthropoda; class Insecta; order Hymenoptera; family Formicidae; genus Solenopsis; species Solenopsis invicta. Next base: position 6,178,078 of record NC_052667.1, read on the forward strand.
TTAGCTGCTTGCTGATGGCACTGCTGCTCTTTATCCTTGTTAGATGGCTTCTCTTCTTCGGAGATGCTCCAAGAAGACAATCGAAGGGCTTTATCGTAAATCAGTGCCTGAACAATTTAATGAAATTTCAACGAGTCTTGTTTACTCGATGAAAACGGCGAGAGAAGAATCGTTTCTAAATTAAGCGCTTCGCATGATAAAATCTTAAACCATGCGCAGTAATGAAATACCTGAAGTGCTGTTCGCAAACGTATTCCCTCGACGCAGAACATGTGAGTGGAGGCTTGCTTCAACGTGCTTTGCAAAATTGTGGCTAGGAAAACTATGATCCCCAGAAAGTATCCATTTTTCAGAATCTGGGAAAATGTCAGTGCTCCCTAAAGAGTTTTAATTCTTTAGAAAGATCTCAAACCTTAAACATGTCATAATAAAGAATAAAAATGAGAATGAAAGATATTAAAAGAGATACCTCCGAGGGAAAACTTTCCCTCGTCACGGTGTTGTTTTGCAGATTTGACGCGTAATTTATGATCTTCGGGATCGTCATGGGACCCACTAAAGTCATAGCGTCGCCGAAGAGCTTTAAGACACTACCCGCTGTGAAAGTCAACCATATCCGTTTCCAGTAACATTTCCATAAAGACAATTTACGTCCACGGCATCGCAGCTGGGGGATTTAATTCAGCTCGATTTATATTATAAACACACGTGTTTGAAATATGTCAAAAAAAAGGTAAGCTTATTTTTACAACTAAAATTTAATTTTAGTAATTATTAAAAGTAATTGTTATAATAATTACTAAAAATAAAATCTTGTCAAAAAATTCAATTAATGTTAACGATTACACATATTTTTTTAACAGCTGGTTGCGATGATAATCTTCTAACGTTACATGTGTAACACGTAATTAAACGTTTAAATTATTTTTAAATTGCTCGGCTATTACGAGAGGGAATCAATTATTCTTCGTGAATTTTTTTTTTCGGGAATAGGAAGATCGTTACCCTTTCGGTTTCGTAAATATCGCGAAAACGTTCGAACTGGTTCCTCGTGGTCTCCTCGTTCGGAAGCTGTTCAAGATCGTGAAGTTTGAGCGTCGTGTGATAACCGCGCAGCAGCAGGTCAGTCACCCAGTGGAAGGTGAGCTTGCTGAGGAACGGTGAGGTAGAGTGTACGTAGGAGTTTTCCGTGTTATCGGGCCTCTTAACGGTGTACTGCCTGCTCTTCTGCATCTAACGACGAAACATCATCGTCGGGAATATATTTGCAGTGAGAAAATGGGCTAAAGTGCCGGGCGACGCGATGTTTATACATTCGATTATTACACTCGTGGAAATGACCGAAGTAGTAAAACGTCGCTGATGCTATTTGCCTCTATCGAAACGAGGAAGTCGTAAATGCAAACGTGGTGGGCAAGATTTTAATGTGTCTCTAGCGAGACGGCAAACACCTTGCAAATGCCTCGATGCACGCGTCGATAAAACGCATTTCGAAGGGTCTTTTTGCATCGGAAGAAAAATATGATAAGAGGAAATCTCTAGAGAAAATTAATAATTAGATTGCGCAGTGCTTTTTAAAATGGAATGCTCAAGTTTATAGAAAATTTTAGAGATAATTTTATTTTTAAGAAAAAGTCTGCTTCTTAAGGGTTCATTAAATAACTAAATTTATACCATGCGATAAAGGGTATAAAAATCAATAACAGCTAGGAATCCGCAACAAGCGTCGGTGATCCCCGTTGCTGCGATGCGAACGTGTTGAATGGATAGACCAAATCTAAAAAAAAATTATATAGCATTTTAACAAACATGAAACTCAGGATAAGTTAGTCACTAATAATCATTTTAGGTGTTAATTAATATTACAAATACTTTGAGAGAATTTTTTTACTGAATTTTAATAAATATTTGTTTTAATTCTTGCAATGAAATAATTTATTAAATGTAAATAAATATTTTATTAGTACAAGAATTACTAATGTAATTTAATCATAAGTTTTTTATTGAATAAATATTTATGTACTGTAAGTAAATATTTCGTTGCAAGTGTTCAAATAAATTTTTTTTTTTTAGTGTAGTATAAGTAAAATAATAGTAATATTTTACTAATACGATCGCTGAGAGTTTCGATAAACCGGAGAAGGAAATATCAAGACATAAATTGTAAGTCTATATTTTAATTAATAATTATCAGTAGTATACCTGCATAAGTACAAAAACTTCCATGCTCGCGCGAGACCAACTATCGTAAATCCACCTCCTGACACGGCGGTACCGAAACCTTCTCTTATCTCGGTTTCGCGATGTAATATCCAACAAAATAGCACAGCAATCACTGTTAAGATCGACGACAATGAAATCGACGTCACTATGGACTCGTATAGTTCCAATAAAAGAATTATCAGTAGTAATATACAAAATAAAGTTCTGCTTGCGTGAAGTGGCAAGAGCGATTTAGAAAGCCTAAAAAAGAAGAAAACAACGTTATTCTCATACTAGTGTTTATTGAATCTTGAATTTCTATTTTTATTGCGTGTACCTGGAAAAAAAATTTTTTTATATATAATTATGTATGAAAGATGCATAATTATATGTAATTATATATGAAAATTATATGATACTTATGTCTAATTATATTTTAATGTATGTGGACACATTTAATATATAATTAAATATAATTATGTAAAATTATATAAAAAAATTTTTCCCGGACAGTTTTAATTTAATTATATTAACTAATTGTATAAATTTAAAATATATAAATATATAAATTGAAAGGAAAAATAAATATATAAATTAATTACATAAATTGAAAAAGAAAACGATACAATCAATAATCCGCGGATGCGTCACATTGCGTTTTGTTGTCTCAAGTATTGAAAAAAATTCTTTCTTCCAAACTGGAGCAAAGATCGATTTATTTATTGTATTAGAAATATAAATAAAAGAAAACTGCAAATTAGGAATTAACGATAATTTAAACGGGTATGCGCTTGTACTCTATTACCTCTATTTCGCTTATATTAATCTCCATTACATTATTTAAAAAACGTCACGTATTGCTAATTAGTGTACAAGTTAAATTAATTCAGTATTAATCGATATCAGTCGGACTTGCGCGGAATAATTAAGGTAAAGAGAAACGTTGGCGGGATATCTCGTTATACGAGTACATTCTGTAATCATGTCGGGTATGCAGGCGTATTACGTATTCGACGGGTAAACGTGTATGATGAGTAGGAGATTGGGTTTGTACGCGCCTGACTTAACGAACCTGAATGGCCTCTGAGTCATTTTGCCGGCAATTTCCCGAGTCTATCGTTATGTCGTACCGATGACACCAACTTACCCCCCGCTTGCAGGTGCTCGACATTGTTAAATATAACACTGAAGAATATTATAGGACATATACTGCAAGGTGAGTATGTGAATTATATACGTGTCCACTTCTTAATTGGACATTATCAGAATTGGAAATTATCAAAAATTTATAAAATTTATAACAAGTTTGTCTCGTACTTTTATCATCTTTTTTATTAAAGAAAGAAACAATTTAGAGAAGATTTAGTGAGGATTTTATTAATATACTGAAGATTCTATTTATGTAGTCTGTTATTATATCCCATAAGCGCTACAACATTCCATAAATATTATTAAAAATTAAAATAATATTCTGAGAATATTATTTAATATTTTTAATATTATTTTATTATTAGAAAAATACTGTATTAAGGTTACTTGTCTGCTTTATATAATATTTTTGGTATATTAATTTAATATCCATGAAGTATTACAAAAATGTTCAACAAATATTAGTTTTATTCAACAATTAATGTAAATTATTATGCATAAAATATTCATAAATAATATTAAATAATATTGTAGCTCATACAAGGTACTTCTATGGTAATGGTAAGTAGTGTACAATGAGTTAGTTAATTTGTAACGTCTGAAAACACAAAGTCGAAACAAGTTTGCTTTTCATGCGTTCGACAACGAAGCAGAAGGAAGTAATAAATCGAATAATTACTGAATTACTCTTCTTGCGATCTGCTGTGTTATTGCAAAGTTACAAGTAACAAAGTGAACAGTAAAAGCATATGTTGTGTCTACATACGTAGGTATACCCGGCATGTTCCCATTTAAACTTTCTTTGGAAAAACAGTAGTTCGTTTAAGATGTAAATGCGAACATTCCGAGGAGGGCAATAAAATTTTGGTGTTAAAAATAAACTCAATTTGTTAATGAGAGTTTCTGCTAAGTTTAAAAAAAACTAAAAATCTCTTGAAAAGCATAAAATAATAATTCGTAGTTTTTAAAAATTATATACAATTTAATTTAAGTGAGAGTGTCAAAAATATGTATATGAATAGTTAAAAAAATGTATAACTAAATATAAAATTTATATACAAAAATTTTATGCGTAAGAAATTTAACATAACATGGCAAATTTTAAAATATTAATTAATATAATTATAATAAAAATATAAAATTTTATATTAAAGGGCGAGAGAGAGAGGGAGAGAGAGAGAGAATGAATGAATGAATGAATAAGCATTTATTCTGTCCTAGGGCAAGCCCTCTAAGGACGCACAGAAGTACAGAGAAACGTAGAGAGTAACAATAATATCACTTACGAACTAAGAACAAACGAAATTGCAGGAGAAAACTAAGCTGCAAAGAAGAAGTAGATATAAGAGAGAGAGAGAGAGAGAGAGAGAGAGAGAGAGAGAGAGAGAGAGAGAAATTCATCAATGAGCTAATAACTCTTGAATAGTGATCGATGACAGCGATCTAAGTGTATCTAAGTGTCAGTAAAGTAAATGTACGTTTATTCTGGGAGAAAGAGAAGAGGGAGATAGAGAGAGAAATCCGAATTGCTTGCTATAAATTATTCCGGTAATTAATACAAGGCGTTTTTCTTCACGCACGAGTGCATACCGGCATTCCGTTTCATTAATTGCCCGTGCGTAATGAAAACGCTCGCGATGTCGATGAAGTACGTCGATCGCGATTAACGGGATTGCTTCATTTCCATGCGACAAAAATTTTACACGCCCTAAGAACACACCAGTATGTTATCATTATACAATATAACGAGTACGCAGAATAATTGCCGGGTTTAAGATCTGGCGGCGAGACTTAATTACCTGCTCGCACGTGTGTATATTGAATATTGTAGTACATTATTGCACTATAATATTTCATGATTAAAATATTAAAGAGTGTAGTAAAAACATTCTAATTATTAATCCTGAAAGAATATTTATGTTATTATAAATCCTTAATTGGCATATCCTTAATTGGCAAACTCAGAAAAATAATAAATTTTTTTTAAACAGTTAAAATATATAAAAATATTTTTACTTTGGAAAAAAATTTAAATATTTATAATATTTTATTATATATAATATAGTTTAACATGATTAATAAATTTGTATTAATTAATACAAATATAATAAAATCTAATTTTTCTTTGGTGCTTAACATTGAATTTATTAAAACATTTATAATCGTAGGAAATAATGATATATTATATATAAATTCGAAATTTTACAATAAGTATGCATTTATACTGCGTCAAACGTAATTTGTATTACATTTCGAGCAAATAAAGTAGCGAGTCACAAAATACCAGAGAATTGATCGATTTGTGGTCAGATACTTCTACGAAGCATGAAGCTGCGTTATTACGTGCCGGGAGAGCTTCAGCGTAAGAAAATAATCAATATTCTTTTTTAAGAACTCCATTAATTATCATCAACACCTGGTAAGAGAGTAACTGGAAAGCTAAGTTAGAGGGGAGAAGAGATTATAAATTTATTTCACTAACCATCCAATTATTAAAATATATTTATTTGTTTGTGTGTGTATAATTAATATTAATATAATTAATAATTGTATTTTTGTGTCATATAATTATTAAATATATTAATATTAACAAGTATTTAATATTGTATATGTATTATTATTAATAAAATTATTGTGTATATATTAATAAAATTATATGTACTTGATTACTCTGACGATTGCATAATGGATGAATAATAGTGTACTTAGAAATTATTAAAACGTAAATATCACGAGAGTAACCGAGAAAGATGATGAGGGCTTTGAATATTGGATCAAGGATGACGCTTAATTACTGGCGGCTTATATGCATATCTGTTGGCATCAAATGGAGCAAATTCCTAAGAGAAACGTCTCTCGCTTGAATCATTGGGGCATCCCCAAACTAATACAGCATATTTTGTCTCACTGGTAGCTATTTGAATTAAGCCTGAGTTATCTTAAAGGATTTTTTGCATTTTATTTGACACACGAAACTTTGTATAGTTCGTATTTCCAGTTAATTATTAATATCTCACGTCTTCCGTATAATTTCCAGTTAATCATTAATATCTCGCGTCTTCCGTATCGACATTTCAGCGACATTTCCATTCGCTCGACTACTCGCGTGGAATAATTTCTTCCATTTCCATAAATTTTATTTCTATAAATTGCAAATGAAATTTAAATTTTGAAATGCGTGCGATTACTCGTGAATATAAAGTAGTCGAAGCTGTTATAATTATTGGAGATTAAATGTGTTTTCTTTTCTTCTTGTCAACTTACTTGCAGGTCGTGTTGCACTTGTACTTGAAAATTAAAATCGTGGCAACGAGCGCGGTGAGAATGGCGACGGAGATGTTTGTCAGTTCGATGAAACATCCAGCTGACGAATGGAAATCATTTTCCGGTACCTGGAATACCGTGCTGTTTTCGGCCTGCCAGGACCAAACGATTCGTTTCGCGCGCCTGGGCAGTATATGCAGAAACTTGTACCGTTTGCAGAAATCCATCTCGATCGTGCACTATTTGCGATAATTTTCATATAAAAAGATTATTAATTACTCTGCGCACTTGAAACAAAAAATTAAGTGTACAGAAAATAAATAGATTGGGCTACAGTTTGAAAGCAGTTATCAATATGCTCAGTGAACAAATTTTTTGTTGCAATTGAAATTGCTAATTAACGAGTTTTCTTCATTACAGCAGCAAAAGTATATTTTATAAAAAATTTCAATTTATATTGGTCGTAGTTACAGCTTAGTGCTGAAATATTTCTTGCGCGATTTTACGTACAATTTCTAATTCTTTCGAATCGTGCGCCGTTTCAAACGCAGCTCTTAAATTAAATCAGGAAAGTAACATAAAAAAATTAAATTTACGCTTAAATTTAATTGTTGATATTAACTAACATTTCAAGATTTTCCTCTATCCCGAAATTTTAAAGAATTTATTGTGGAATAAAGAGGAATCATAGAAATGCTCTCTCTAGTCAATCATATTAAAGTGTATATCAACAATATTAAATTGATCGTCAATTTAATTTCGCGATATTATTAGCAGTACGTATATTACGTCTATGGATATGCTGAATCAGTGAACTTTACTGATTCAGCAGATTCATAGCCGTAATACATGCAGAATTCTGAGTTGCTTTATTAAATCTTTTTTTTTTCTTTTCAAGAAAAGTAAATGCTTCTGTGAATCGAAACCAGTTCTTGTGTAAACCAAGTGATGTGTTACATTAAACAGCAGACGTTTCGATCCGTGATTAAGTGCTCTTCAGTATACAATTGAAAATTTCAAGTGTGTTTATAATGTTCAAAATAACATTTGATAAATTTAAATTTTAGCAATCGTGTTACAATCTTTTTTTTTATGTAGCTCTAAAGAGTTGAGTTTTCTGTTTTCTCTGTGAGTTTGAAAGATTACGAATTTAAAAAATCCGTATATGTGTGGGATGTGGGTTCGTAACTTGTCACTTACAAGTCTGTTGCTCTCACATACGGAGAAAAATCTTTTCTTTTTTTTTTTCATAGGTTATTTGGATCGAACCGAGTTATGTAAAACAATTTATTATTTTTTACAGCTACATAATTATAAATTTTAACGTGTTGGCTTTAATAACTAATTATGTATTACACGCAAAAATAAAAAGAAATAAATGTCCCTAAGATATATTTCTATTGAAAATAAAAAGTAGAATGTCTTAGATCTCATTTATATAGAAATAAATCACGCTGGAATATTTATAGATTCTAATAAACGCTACCAGTCATATTGTTCGATTTTAAACCTTTATTTTCTGTTTCACGTTATTTTTATATCGAGATGTCGCAATGGCACCTCTAACGAATTAGATCTGCTTCCGTTCAGGAAATTCCGCGCACCACGTGGCTTATTTTCGGCCAAAGCTTTGTGTCTTCTAAAAATATACCGAAGTGTTGAATAACTTTCAACAATTCGATAAGGCGAGCACGTGTGCTAATAATTACACAAAACTTTATTATTCATGCGTAACAATTTAGGGAGGTCAAGGATGAAATCAATAAAATGATAATGGAATTGAAGAGGATCTTGAGCGATATACACGTAAAATCAATTTGCAGAATGTGCTTGAAGATTGTATTCTATTCAGAGCTTCTCGTAAAATCCAAGATTTGTAAGACAAGACTATATAGAAAACCCTATTATTCATAGAATATTTTTAATGACGACGTCGTAAAATTAAATTGATTAAAATCAATAAGTCAAGGTTGAGATGATTTGTTAATTTATTAAAAAGTATGTGATATCTTATTTATATACTTATCGTCCCAATTTTGACTTATTGATTTTAATTAATTTAATTTTATGGTGTCGTCATTAAAAATATTATATATATATTTGGTCTCGTTCATATTTGATAAATTTTTGAAGAAAACTCTAAAGAGATATATGATTAAAAAATTTAAGTAAATAACATATAAAAAAAGTTATTTCGTAAATGGACAAAACAAAATTATAAAAGAATAAGTATTTAATTTATTTAAAACAAATAACATCTAACTTTATCTTGTTGATCTTATTTTTATATTTATTTAAGCCTCGAGCTTCGACTTTTTAATGTTATTTAAAAAAAATTAATTCTTTGAATGTAATCAAAATTTTTTAGGACAATTTTTGCTTTACTTGCATTCAATCAAATTTATTAATTTTTAAATATGATTTGTCGTAAATAATTATACGTATATATAATGTCAGAGCAATCATAAATTTTATTATATTGCATATTTAGCAATGACATTTTATTGCATAAAACATAATGACTTAGATATGCATTTTGAAAATCCTTCTTACGAAAAGAATTACGTTAAATGTACATTTTGCGACAATTTACTCATATTTCAGAAACACATTAAATAAAATAATTATATTTTGTTTATGCACAGAAAGAACGGTTTCACTAAAATATTTAAAAATTTAGCTAAATAGAAATTTACTTTTGTTGGATAATTAAAATAATTATGCAAGACACTCAATCCAATTTCTAGAATATCAAAATTGTTTACAGCATTACCCATATTTAGAAATTTCACCAAATTTATATTTTAATGGTACAATAAAATTATTTTCAGATCTTTATTCAACTAATTGTAAAATTTTAGATACTTCAACAAAATTTTTTTCCATGTGCAAAATGAGAAGAACTTAGATAAATTTTTTTCAATTCGTTTAAAATTTTCCTAAAATATAAAAATACGTAAATGTTCATTATAAATTACATTAGAGCACATTACATTATAAGCACTTTACCTGTTGATTAGATTGACATTATTTTCATTTATCTACGACCCGATCAGTCGTGCGACAAAGTCGACAATTATTTTTGCTGTCAACATTAATACATGCAATTCACAATATTACGGCGCTTTTACTTTTTTGAATAAACGCAGGAAACTGAAACACTTGACTTCTGTTTGACACTTTGTGCATGCCGCACGTGGTACTGCCGAGAGACAGAGGAGCCACACGCGTCCTCCCTCCTGACTGGCTCGCAGTTTACTGAGATGATATCCGAACAGAATACCCATGATGTAAGAAGAAAGGTGAAACAAGTAGCACAGTAGACCATACTCTAGACCAATCAGAACTAGGTCCAAATTTTGAGATTCAATATGGCTACGGCTGCGGTACTGGGACGTATGTATACTTGTATTTATACGTGAATCTGAGATAATTGGTGAATCGAAGAAATTCAAAGCTACTTAAAAAAAGAAGAACGAGAAGGTAAGGTTGAGACTTTGTACATTAATGAAAATTGTGATTTCAAATTTTTTAAACTTGGATTAGAAGAAATTTGGAAAGTTATAAGAATGAGCTTATGTGTATGGCTAAATTGTTATATTTCATGTTTATAACAACAGTGTTTATTGCAACAGTGATTTGTGTTAAAGATAATAAATTTCAAGTATTTTTACATTTATATATATATTTTTTTTAACAACTTCTACATTTTAAGTACGTGTGACTACATATGATTGTTCGTATTTAAATTGCGCGGATATACACTACTCAAAAAAAAATAGGGAACACTTTCCAGACACCAAAAATTAGGCTATTTTCAAATGACTGTAACTCGGTGAAAAATCATCGTAGATAAAAAATAAGAAAAGCATTTTGAAACTTGAAGATCCAACTTTAACGCTCTATCAGCAGATTTTCAAAATTCTTTTAACTTCCTTGTCTTATGCAGTAAAAAAGCACACCCTGTTTTGTTTCTTAAAATTTCGTATTTTTGACACTTTGCAGCTCGACCAACAAATTTTTTTCGAATAATTCAAGTAAAGCTTCATAAACTACAACATTTTGCCTACAAAATGCTTTTTTTAAAATTTCTCTACGATTTTTTTTGGCCGAGTTACGCAACTTTGAAGCTAAACCTGCATTTTTTACAAATGATATCCGTATTTCGTGAAAAATCATCGTAGACAAAAAATCAAAAAACCATTTTAAAGTTCGAAGTTTCAGCTTTACATGTTATTAATGGTTTTCAAAAATTTTTTCAATTTCTTAGTACTATGCCCCAAAAAAGATACACTGTTATTTCCTTGAAATTACGTATTTTTAACAGCCTGTAGCTCAATAAAAAATTTTTTCTCGACAAATCCAATGCAAGTGCCAAAAAGTATGACATTTTTTCTACAAAATGCTTTTTTTAAAATTTTTTCTACGATTTTTTTGACCGAGTTACAAGACTTGGAAGAAACACATTTTTTACAGTATCTTTTTCTGAAAAATGACGTCTACCGCCGACATTAGCATTACCCAATATGCACTACGTGGAGGTTGCCGGTCGGATATTTGCACATCGTGTGTGTGTGTGTGTGTGCGCGCGCGCGCGTGCGTGCGCGTGTGTGCGTGTGCGTGCGCGCGCGCGCGCGCGCGTGTGTGTGTGTGTGTGTATCACAGCAGAGATAAGGACCCCACAGTTCGTCACTTCTGCGGTATTTAATGACTCCAAACCCTCTCTGCTGTGTGTGTGTGTGTGTGTGTGTGCGTGCGCGCGCGCATGAGTATTCAATAGTGTGTATTTCCTCCTCTCTGATCAATTACTGCTTGCAAGCGTTTTTGCATATTTATACATCTTGCAGCCGCAAAATTTAGAAAAATTAGGAGAAATTTTAATGAAAATTTGGCACAACATTCCGCAAGATCGTATTGCAAGATGTATAAATATGCGAGAACGCTTGCAAGCAGTAATTGATCAGAGAAGAGGAAATACACACTATTGAACACTCATGCGCGCGCGCGCATACACACACACACACACAGCAGAGGGGGTTTGGAGTCATTAAATACCGCAGAAGTGGCGAACTGTGGGGTCCTTATCTATGCTGTGATGCACACACACACACACACACACACACACACACACACACACACACACACACACACACAGACACACACACACACACACGCACACGATGTGCAAATATCCGACCGGCAACCTCCACGTGGTGCATATTGGGTAATGCTAATGTCGGCGGTAGACGTCATTTTTCAGAAAAAGATACTGTAAAAAATGTGTTTCTTCCAAGTCTTGTAACTCGATCAAAAAAAATCGTAGAAAAAATTTTAAAAAAAGCATTTTGTAGAGAAAATGTCATACTTTATGGCACTTGCATTGGATTTGTCGAGAAAAAATTTTTTATTGAGCTACAGGCTGTTAAAAATACGTAATTTCAAGGAAAAAACAGTGTATCTTTTTTGGGGCATAGTACTAAGAAATTGAAAAAATTTTTGAAAACCATTAATAACATGTTAAAGCTGAAACTTCGAGCTTTAAAATGGTTTTTTGATTTTTTGTCTACGATGATTTTTCAAGGAGTACGGATATCATTTGTAAAAAATGCAGGTTTAGCTTCAAAGTTGCGTAACTCGGCCAAAAAAAATCGTAGAGAAATTTTTAAAAAAGCATTTTGTAGGCAAAATGTTGTAGTTTATGAAGCTTTACTTGAATTATTCGAAAAAAATTTGTTGGTTGAGCTGCAAAGTGTCAAAAATACGAAATTTTAAGGAACAAAACAGGGTGTGCTTTTTTACTGCATAAGACAAGGAAGTTAAAAGAATTTTGAAAATCTGCTAATAAAGCGTTAAAGTTGGATCTTCAAGCTTCAAAATGTTTTTTTTATTTTTTATCTACGATGATTTTTCACCGAGTTACAGTCATTTGAAGATAGCCTAATTTTTGGTGTCTGGAAAGTGTTCCCTATTTTTTTTTGAGTAGTGTATTTGGACACAAATTTCATCACATTGAGCCACGCCTCTTACCGCGCATCGAGCCGCCGACGATGCGCGTTGTTTCACCTTGTTTTTTACATCATGAGAATACCAATGGTAATTCCACATGTACGAGGAGTCACTGGCGAAAAAGAGGATCCCGCGCGGATGCGGCCAAAACATTGAAACCGTATAATTTCGGTCGAGCTAAAATTTTGACGTATTGACACGCGAAACTGTTCGCATACCGCTCTCATGCTTGCACCGGTGAACGCAATATTTGTTACATACAATACCTTAGTTTCTCATGCGTACTTTTTACGCTGAATTTAAAAATATAAACCAATGGAACGCAAATATATTAATTACCGTCAGATATTGAAAAGAAATATTTTATTTCTAAACAAATTTAAGCAGCGTTATGTCTTGTAATATATTAATATTGAAACATATCATTTTCATGTGTAATCAATAACTAATAAACGTATAATGTACATCCATTTAAAATACATATTTACAAAAGATTTATAATAATTTAAATTTAACAAGTTGCTGCTATCTACACTGAGAAAAAAAGTTTGTTGAAAAACTAAAATATTTAGTACGTACAAGTACAATAAATATTGAATTGGTTCAATAAATTTTTGATTAAAAAAATTAAATTGTCGATATGAATAAACTGCACCTTTTTTGCAATTATAAATAATTATTGAGTCAATTGTTTAGTTGATCGTATTAGACTAAATATTTTAGTTGTTTAACAAATCTTTTTCTCAGTGCACTTAAACAATGCCATTGCATTTTTTATAAAGAAATATAAGATATTTTGATTTATTTGAAAATAATAAAATAATTACAAATAAAAATATATAAATATGTGCAATAAATGTACGTACATATATATAAATCATATTAAACAGAGAACTTCGACCGATATGTGAAAGCATAATATAAATGAAATGCCTTATCACTCTTAGCTAGATCTTAGTGTTGATACTGTTGTGTGATTTTATATACCTTTTCAATTTATAATAATTATATGTATATATAAAAATATTATATAAGTTTGATGTAGGTATATAAATAGATATCTATGTAACGCAACAAAATTTACGGAAATAAATGTGCGTTAGCGAAATCCTTCTCCGGTTTCAGGAAATGATGCTTGCGAAAATATACTGACTTTTCCAATCCTTGATTTTCCGATGAAAAACAAACTAAGCAGAAGTGCATCTTTGCTGAGCGTCTGACGTCTCAAGAAGCCACATGGCATGTGTAATTTTCCTGTAAAGAGACCAGCCACAGGAATTGCATCCTATTAATGGACACCGATAGCTTCTATAAATCGCATCGCTCACAACTTAATTTTACTAGCAAAGAGCTCTTATGCGTATATGCATTTCTCCCGATGATTCCTCCTCAAGTCGAATTTTTATTTTCGCTCGTTTTAACGTTTTATCGATAAAAGAATATTCTCCTAATTAAATTGAAAAAAAATGAATAAATATCAATAAATCTAGTGAACATCAACACTAACATTTTATCAATATTATAAGTTTTTACTTAAATTAATAATAGTCACGTGTTATATCATACTCATATTGGCGACTGAATTATATTATACTGTAATGTCATTGTCAGTTGAAGTTTACTGGATAACGGGATAATACTTGGTTTCATCGTGTAAATTTCACTCGTTGCAATAGCATTTAGCCGCTCGCTGTTTCGGAACACGGTATGCTCTATTTGCTTATCTAGCGGATAATTAATTATTGACGGTAATTTTACGTCTCGGAGTTTGTAATAAATTACATTTTCCAGTAAGTGCATTAGTCGTGATAAGAATCATCGGCCGCCTCTACCGCGTTTTCCAAAAAATATATCACTCGGGAATAACCAGTTTATCGTATGCATAATATACTATCTCTATAACATTTCTCGCAGCTTTGGCAGGAGAAAGCAAGCATAATACTCACATCAAAAAGATTTTTTATTATTCCTTGCCGTTCGTAAAAAAATGCGTGCAAGGGATATCATACGGACAAATTAAAAATTAATTATTTTTAAATCAAATCGTTGGTATACAAGAAAAGGGGAAATTAGAAAAGACGCTTTTTCAGCAATTTATCGTACTTGACAGATTCCTATACAGGATGTTTGATAAATTGTGTAACATTCTGGGAAAAAAATTTTATACATGATATTAGTTTAGCATGCACTTAAGAGTAAGTATGAACAAAAATTACAGGTAATTTTGTATAGTACAGCATAAATATTGTGAAAATCCATGGTTTTTTATTTATTTTTGTCATTTACTTATTATATTGGCCGATATGTCTTGTCTCATAGAAGACTCGCATAAGAACAGAGGGTTTGGCATAACTTTCCTCAAACATGCGGAACGTTGCGCCGCTTTAATATTTCTTATAGATGTGACGTGAAATTATACATTTTAATAAAAACCTAAACGACAGGCTTCATATTATTATAGCAAACAAAATTGATCTGCCATACGTGACGAGTAATTAAAATTTAAAATTCTATGAATTCATTGGTTTGATTATTACCATACACTCACGTGTCATTAATCTAGATGACAATGGTAGCATGATAATGATAATAAAAATTTTGAACAGTATTTTTTTATAATAATGATTGCAATTTGTATTTCACGTCAATGCCGATGGTTGATATTAATAGGTAAGTATTTCAAATCCTTTTCAACCACTCGAAAATTTCGTTTCTATTAGATGTAGTTTTGCAAATATATAATTAACAAAAATAATTAACGTCACTATTGTCTTCTCTTATCCAGATAACATATAGTTGAAAATTGGGTCATGTAGACGTTTTTTATTAAACAGATTTTCCGAAATTTTTTCATATTTAATTTAATTATTATATTATATTGACACAAAATTACTAGTTGCATTCTTATTTAAACGAATAACAGAAAAGCTATTCCAGATGCTATTCCGCATTCGTGAAACTAGTAAAAAAGAATATTACTGTCTGCCCTCAAGCCCCTCACACCGCTTGCAACCCACCTACAGCTGAGCTGCCGACCGACACCTTTCTCTTCGAGCAGGTATCGATGTGCCGTAGGTGGTCATTTTGAAGCAATCCAATACACTTAAGGAGTGCGAATTTTAAAAAAGAAATTTTGTAACACTTTTTTTAACTCATTCTAGAAGGTACAAAGCAGTTTATAAAGAAATAAAAAAATTGATTTTTCAAAAATTCTACACTGGTGTTACCCCTTAAAAGCTCGTTTAAATCTGAGGCGGTGCCTTTCCTTGTTAGTATTCATTTACATATTATTGCGTTAATTATTGCTACTGGTATTTATAATATATATTAAATAATGCAAAAATTTGCAACTTATTATTAATAACCATTGATAGCAAAAGAAAAAGTTTGTGAGAGATGACTGATCCGCTTCACGCGGAATTGCTCTTATTGTAAGTATTATAACAAATTATAATTATTCAGAATAATATGTCATTAGTAGTAGTATTAAAAATTTTTTGTTCAACTAATAGCATGTAACTTGAATTTATTTTGCAACTCAATAGACCATTTTATTTTTATCGAACGGCTGCTTGGCGTCGTCGATCACTTTTGTTAGGATAGGCCATCAATCAATAAATTGAAACGCTGCGACAAGTAAACGTGAGAGAGAATCCGAAAAACCAGTTGTACATTGCAACACTCGCCTTTCATGCTCGGTTCAACGCACTAGTCATAGCATGAATATTTCTATTTATATTTTATCCAATGCGACAGACGAGATGCTGATGAAGATCGAATGAAAGAATGTGAAATTGAATGCGTTCACACCTAAAGTACTCCAATTTATATGCGGGAAGTTTCTCCTTGACATTTCACCATTTTCGTGACGTCGCGCGTCGAGTGTCAAACCATTTTTGCATAGAATTCCGACAATCGACGTAATTTCATTGGTCTCAATATCGAACGTAGTTAATTTTGATCTCGAAAAAAACTGGTGAAAAATTTAACATTTAGACTTTTTGCAATTTTGCTTCTTCGTCAGAAAACTCAAGGTGTCTTTTTTCTTAAAGGCGTACTATCAAGAATTATGTTTGATTGTTAGAAAAGTTTATCACATGAAACAAACACAGGATTTAGTGCTCTTTGTGTGCTAATTTATTGCACTAATTGCAATGTTATTTAACTCCAGCAGTTTAGCAAGATATAATTTTTCTGCTAACTTTCAAGAAAGTTAAAATGCTTATTAAAGAAAAACAATTATAAATATAGTGCTAACGCTATAATTTAGTGCTAATTATACGCTTTCAAAATATACACCATGAAATCTTTGTGCTCATCCTTTTTGACCAAAAAACCACTCCAAACGTGGACACGTACAAGAGTAAAGTATCAGTTAGTATGTATGTTAACAAGTAGACGAGCTCATTTATGTCTGCAACAAAATGATGTAAAATAATAGGCCAAAATAACGAGCAATATTACAATTTTAATGGATTGTAAGTTTGATTTTAAATCAGTATTAACGAATAGCAATTTTGGAATATGTTTCGATATAACTTGATCTTCCTCAACCGACGCATACACATAAAATAAATATTGAAAAGAATATTCGAGTACAAAAAGATAAACATTGAGATGTATAACGAACTAGTTCTAGTAATTTATATTTTTCATTATCAGGACTTATAAATTTATTGGGTATGTCATTTAATTTTATTAAAGTATCATAAATATCAAATAACATAATAATTCCTGAAAAAATTTCTCATTTCATCGATCGTCTTTAATGGTAACAATACCGTCACCAAATCTTTTTCATCTTTATTAGCAACTGGTAGTTATTTAGTATAAAAAGTACTTTGCAAATTATGATGCTTGAAATGCACAGTACTTCCGGCATTAGAATTATCCGTGTCATTAAGTGTACAGCGTGGAGGTTGCCCGATTGGATTTACATCGCTTTTGTGCGCGCGCTTGTGTGTGTGTGTGTGTGTGTGTGTGTGTGTGTGTGTGTTGCGCGTGTGTGTGTGAGCAGGCGCGCAACGTTTCGGTTCTATTTAACCATTATCATCCAAAATTTAACACAACAATTTATCTAAATCACCCTGCTACTTAATTTTTACCTTTATATATTTATCATTTTTTTAAATAGTTTTTGGAGACTAAATATTATATTGTATTTAACTTATTTCAATTTATATGAATATGAAGAATACCTACGGCACATCGATACCTGCTCGAAGATTAGGCGGGCAGCTCAGTTTTAAGGGGCCAGCAAGCGGTGTGAGGGGCTTGAGGGCAGACAGTAATATTCTTTTTTACTATTTTCACAAATGCGGAATAGCATCTGGAATAGCTTTTCTGTTATTCGTTTAAATAAGAATGCAACTAGTAATTTTGTGTCAATATAATATAATAATTAAATTAAATATGAAAAAATTTCGGAAAATCTGTTTAATAAAAAACGTCTACATGACCCAATTTTCAACTATATGTTATCTGGATAAGAGAAGACAATAGTGACGTTAATTATTTTTGTTAATTATATATTTGCAAAACTACATCTAATAGAAACGAAATTTTCGAGTGGTTGAAAAGGATTTGAAATACTTATTAATATCAACCATCGGCATTGACGTCGAATAGATGTGCACTCATGTAGTCGGCGCCCTTGGATGAAAATAAAAGTAAATTTTAATCAGTCAACTGATCACGGTCAACCTGTTATATAACACGGACCCAAGGACACGCAGACTTCCATTAATAACGTGCTCTGCCGGAATCCTGCTGACACGAAAAGATTTATTTCATGGAAGTGATTGTCGTGCTTGCCCCCGAGGAATTAGGATCCGGTTGTTCTAAGGTCGCCCCATGTCCGACGACTGTAGCTCTATTCTCTAACTCAGAGTTCGCAACGATCTGCGCATTTTGGGCCGATTCCTTTTGAGCGACGTTCACTTTTACCCCCGCTTCCGCTCGCCGATGGTCGAGCTCGCGATCACGCGAGCGGCGCTCTGCCTCAGGAACATCCGTTAAAAATACGCTAGTAGCGTACCTTTCGAGAAAAACTTTTTTTTTAACTTAATTTTTATAATAACAATAATGTACGGTAATTAGAATTTAGACAATAGCTTTCTACATCACCCTTATGCAGTACATATTTTATTTTCTTTGATTTTTTAGTGGACTAGGCCTACTTGGGAAACCACATAAAAAAAACGCATCAATAATAGTACCTCATGTGTGATGTGGAAAGCTATGTACGGTAATTAGAATTTAGACAATAGCTTTCCACATTACCCTTGAGGTACTTTAGTAGAAGGGCATATATTCAACATACTTCTGAGATGGAAACGCCCCTGAGGCCACAGCGCTCGGCGCGCGATCGGCAGCTCGGTATGCATGTATGTGAAGTTAGCATATCAATTGTCAGCATATCAAAAAAAAAGTGGAGTTCTCTTTGCATACAACTGAGTTCTATAGTT
The DNA here is from genome assembly GCF_016802725.1 of Solenopsis invicta. Classification (NCBI taxonomy): domain Eukaryota; kingdom Metazoa; phylum Arthropoda; class Insecta; order Hymenoptera; family Formicidae; genus Solenopsis; species Solenopsis invicta. Next base: position 6,197,166 of record NC_052667.1, read on the forward strand.
CCTGATAAGTTATAACAATAGTTCTGGTCATTTAGCATAAATAAACGGAAGTTAAGTAATGATATGCTAACTTCGCGCGAAGTCAGCATATCATATAATATTTTCAAAATTTAAACCAATGAATTTTATAGTTTTTGACGAGTTCTATAGTTCTAAAACATAGTTCTGACCATTAACTATCTCTAAATAATTAATAACAATTATTATCAGCATATCGCCCGTGCTAGAGTGATATGCTACGCTCCTGCGACAAGTTCTCGGCTCGTTCGAGATTTTAAACAATAGTACTAAATCCCCTGACGATAGTTCCGTACAGTTCTGACAATTAACAATCTCCAAATAATTATTAATAATTATTATCAGCATATCGCTCGTGCAAAAGTGATATGCTATGCAGAAGCGACAAGTTCTCGGCTCGTTCGAGATTTTAAACAATAGTTCTACATCCCCTGACGATAGTTCCGTACAGTTCTGACAATTAACAATCTTCAAATAATTATTAATAATTATTAACAGCATATCGCCCGTGCTAGAATGATATGCTATGCAGAAGCGACAAGTTCTCGGCTCGTTCGAGATTTTAAATAATAGTTCTACATCCCCTGACGATAGTTCCGTACAGTTCTGACAATTAACAATCTTCAAATAATTATTAATAATTATTAACAGCATATCGCCCGTGCTAGAGTGATATGCTACGCTCCTGCGACAAGTTCTCGGCTCGTTCGAGATTTTAAACAATAGTTCTACATCCCCTGACGATAGTTCCGTACAGTTTTGACAATTAACAATCTCCAAATAATTATTAATAATTATTATCAGCATATCGCTCGTGCAAAAGTGATATGCTATGCAGAAGCGACAAGTTCTCGGCTCGTTCGAGATTTTAAACAATAGTTCTACATCCCCTGACGATAGTTCCGTACAGTTCTGACAATTAACAATCTCCAAATAATTATTAATAATTATTATCAGCATATCGCCCGTGCTAGAGTGATATGCTATGCAGAAGCGACAAGTTCTCGGCTCGTTCGAGATTTTAAATAATAGTTCTACATCCCCTGACGATAGTTCCGTACAGTTCTGACAATGAACAATCTCCAAATAATTATTAATAATTATTATCAGCATATCGCTCGTGCAAAAGTGATATGCTATGCAGAAGCGACAAGTTCTCGGCTCGTTCGAGATTTTAAACAATAGTTCTACATCCCCTGACGATAGTTCCGTACAGTTCTGACAATTAACAATCTCCAAATAATTATTAATAATTATTATCAGCATATCGCTCGTGCAAAAGTGATATGCTATGCAGAAGCGACAAGTTCTCGGCTCGTTCGAGATTTTAAACAATAGTTCTAAATCCCCTGACGATAGTTCCGTACAGTTCTGACAATTAACAATCTCCAAATAATTATTAATAATTATTATCAGCATATCGCCCGTGCTAGAGTGATATGCTATGCAGAAGCGACAAGTTCTCGGCTCGTTCGAGATTTTAAATAATAGTTCTACATCCCCTGACGATAGTTCCGTACAGTTCTGACAATTAACAATCTTCAAATAATTATTAATAATTATTAACAGCATATCGCCCGTGCTAGAGTGATATGCTACGCTCCTGCGACAAGTTCTCGGCTCGTTCGAGATTTTAAACAATAGTTCTAAATCCCCTGACGATAGTTCCGTACAGTTCTGACAATTAACAATCTCCAAATAATTATTAATAATTATTATCAGCATATCGCTCGTGCAAAAGTGATATGCTATGCAGAAGCGACAAGTTCTCGGCTCGTTCGAGATTTTAAACAATAGTTCTACATCCCCTGACGATAGTTCCGTACAGTTCTGACAATTAACAATCTCCAAATAATTATTAATAATTATTATCAGCATATCGCTCGTGCAAAAGTGATATGCTATGCAGAAGCGACAAGTTCTCGGCTCGTTCGAGATTTTAAACAATAGTTCTAAATCCCCTGACGATAGTTCCGTACAGTTCTGACAATTAACAATCTCCAAATAATTATTAATAATTATTATCAGCATATCGCTCGTGCAAAAGTGATATGCTATGCAGAAGCGACAAGTTCTCGGCTCGTTCGAGATTTTAAACAATAGTTCTAAATCCCCTGACGATAGTTCCGTACAGTTCTGACAATTAACAATCTCCAAATAATTATTAATAATTATTATCAGCATATCGCCCGTGCTAGAGTGATATGCTATGCAGAAGCGACAAGTTCTCGGCTCGTTCGAGATTTTAAACAATAGTTCTACATCCCCTGACGATAGTTCCGTACAGTTCTGACAATTAACAATCTCCAAATAATTATTAATAATTATTATCAGCATATCGCCCGTGCTAGAGTGATATGCTATGCAGAAGCGACAAGTTCTCGGCTCGTTCGAGATTTTAAATAATAGTTCTACATCCCCTGACGATAGTTCCGTACAGTTCTGACAATGAACAATCTCCAAATAATTATTAATAATTATTATCAGCATATCGCTCGTGCAAAAGTGATATGCTATGCAGAAGCGACAAGTTCTCGGCTCGTTCGAGATTTTAAACAATAGTTCTAAATCCCCTGACGATAGTTCCGTACAGTTCTGACAATTAACAATCTCCAAATAATTATTAATAATTATTATCAGCATATCGCTCGTGCAAAAGTGATATGCTATGCAGAAGCGACAAGTTCTCGGCTCGTTCGAGATTTTAAACAATAGTTCTAAATCCCCTGACGATAGTTCCGTACAGTTCTGACAATTAACAATCTCCAAATAATTATTAATAATTATTATCAGCATATCGCCCGTGCTAGAGTGATATGCTATGCAGAAGCGACAAGTTCTCGGCTCGTTCGAGATTTTAAACAATAGTTCTACATCCCCTGACGATAGTTCCGTACAGTTCTGACAATTAACAATCTCCAAATAATTATTAATAATTATTATCAGCATATCGCCCGTGCTAGAGTGATATGCTATGCAGAAGCGACAAGTTCTCGGCTCGTTCGAGATTTTAAATAATAGTTCTACATCCCCTGACGATAGTTCCGTACAGTTCTGACAATGAACAATCTCCAAATAATTATTAATAATTATTATCAGCATATCGCTCGTGCAAAAGTGATATGCTATGCAGAAGCGACAAGTTCTCGGCTCGTTCGAGATTTTAAACAATAGTTCTACATCCCCTGACGATAGTTCCGTACAGTTCTGACAATTAACAATCTCCAAATAATTATTAATAATTATTATCAGCATATCGCTCGTGCAAAAGTGATATGCTATGCAGAAGCGACAAGTTCTCGGCTCGTTCGAGATTTTAAACAATAGTTCTAAATCCCCTGACGATAGTTCCGTACAGTTCTGACAATTAACAATCTCCAAATAATTATTAATAATTATTATCAGCATATCGCTCGTGCAAAAGTGATATGCTATGCAGAAGCGACAAGTTCTCGGCTCGTTCGAGATTTTAAACAATAGTTCTAAATCCCCTGACGATAGTTCCGTACAGTTCTGACAATTAACAATCTCCAAATAATTATTAATAATTATTATCAGCATATCGCCCGTGCTAGAGTGATATGCTATGCAGAAGCGACAAGTTCTCGGCTCGTTCGAGATTTTAAATAATAGTTCTACATCCCCTGACGATAGTTCCGTACAGTTCTGACAATTAACAATCTTCAAATAATTATTAATAATTATTAACAGCATATCGCCCGTGCTAGAGTGATATGCTACGCTCCTGCGACAAGTTCTCGGCTCGTTCGAGATTTTAAACAATAGTTCTAAATCCCCTGACGATAGTTCCGTACAGTTCTGACAATTAACAATCTCCAAATAATTATTAATAATTATTATCAGCATATCGCTCGTGCAAAAGTGATATGCTATGCAGAAGCGACAAGTTCTCGGCTCGTTCGAGATTTTAAACAATAGTTCTACATCCCCTGACGATAGTTCCGTACAGTTCTGACAATTAACAATCTCCAAATAATTATTAATAATTATTATCAGCATATCGCTCGAAATTTTAAATTTATTATTAATAATTATTTGGAGATTGTTAATTGTCAGAACTGTACGGAACTATCGTCAGGGGATGTAGAACTATTGTTTAAAATCTCGAACGAGCCGAGAACTTGTCGCTTCTGCATAGCATATCACTGTAGCACGAGCGATATGCTGATAATAATTATTAATAATTATTTGGAGATTGTTAATTGTCAGAACTGTACGGAACTATCGTCAGGGGATTTAGAACTATTGTTTAAAATCTCGAACGAGCCGAGAACTTGTCGCTTCTGCATAGCGTATCACTTTTGCACGAGCGATATGCTGATAATAATTATTAATAATTATTTGGAGATTGTTAATTGTCAGAACTGTACGGAACTATCGTCAGGGGATGTAGAACTATTGTTTAAAATCTCGAACGAGCCGAGAACTTGTCGCTTCTGCATAGCATATCACTCTAGCACGGGCGATATGCTGATAATAATTATTAATAATTATTTGGAGATTGTTAATTGTCAGAACTGTACGGAACTATCGTCAGGGGATGTAGAACTATTGTTTAAAATCTCGAACGAGCCGAGAACTTGTCGCTTCTGCATAGCATATCACTTTTGCACGAGCGATATGCTGATAATAATTATTAATAATTATTTGGAGATTGTTAATTGTCAGAACTGTACGGAACTATCGTCAGGGGATGTAGAACTATTGTTTAAAATCTCGAACGAGCCGAGAACTTGTCGCTTCTGCATAGCATATCACTTTTGCACGAGCGATATGCTGATAATAATTATTAATAATTATTTGGAGATTGTTAATTGTCAGAACTGTACGGAACTATCGTCAGGGGATTTAGTACTATTGTTTAAAATCTCGAACGAGCCGAGAACTTGTCGCAGGAGCGTAGCATATCACTCTAGCACGGGCGATATGCTGATAATAATTGTTATTAATTATTTAGAGATAGTTAATGGTCAGAACTATGTTTTAGAACTATAGAACTCGTCAAAAACTATAAAATTCATTGGTTTAAATTTTGAAAATATTATATGATATGCTGACTTCGCGCGAAGTTAGCATATCATTACTTAACTTCCGTTTATTTATGCTAAATGACCAGAACTATTGTTATAACTTATCAGGAACTATAGAACTCAGTTGTATGCAAAGAGAACTCCACTTTTTTTTTGATATGCTGACAATTGATATGCTAACTTCACATACATTCGGTATGCGGGGTATGTGAGACTCGCCGACCTAGACGTGACCGGCATACTTACCGGCAAAACCCAACTTTTTTTTGCGTCTCATCTCGAGACGGATCACGGAATCGAACTAAACATTTACCGCGAAGCCTAACCTACCCTAACCCAACGACGATGTTTTACGTAAGCAGTAAACCTGGCTTGGCCTACGCGAAGTGCTCCCAATACTTTCCTGGGATTCGGCCGCCCATCAATAACCCCCATTCCCCTTCGCTAACAACTCCGACGAATAGGCATTGAATATAGGCGCCGAAAATCTGCGCATTTTTGCATTTAAAATTTTTACATGCACTGTTATCTTTTTATCTTTACTTTTCCGTTTACATTAGTAGAAAAAATTGCTATTATATACGCAAACATTATTCGACAATATCAAAAAGTAGCTGATATTATCGTGATGACGATAATACACTGCTTACAGATGTTATTTATTTATACAGTTTTGTAATTTGCAAAAAAATTTCATATGTGCTATTGTTTTTTAATCTATATTTTTTCGTGTATTGTAATAGAAAAAATTTCTGATGTGTGCATATTTATTTTTAACAGAACATAATGACGGATGTAACAACAACGATAATACATTGTTTGGCAATGATAATATCATTTATTTATCATCAGTTTCGCAATTTGCAGAATATGGGATTTAAATACATTTTAGGTAAGCTAATTAGAACTACATAGAATCATTTTTACTGTTTATGCACATTCTCAGGATTAATTAAATTAATATTTCTTTAAAACTTACTTAAATTAAAAGTTTATAAAATTAAGCTATTTTAAAAGTTACGTTTAACAGGCCGTGTTTTGAATGATTTATTTGACAGCTACGCTGAACTGTGTTACTTTACTATCCATTTTAATGATTTAATAATACCCAAGTTTTGATGCAAAAAACTATTATTCACACATATTTGAGTAACTATAAAAAATTTTTTTGCGCACAATGATTAATTGCTGGATTAAAACAACTGATCTATTTTACGAGCACATAAGTAAGATAAACATCAGCATTTCGCGCAATAACACAATTTGTTTCATTTTTGTATGATTTCGTGTGACAATAGAATCTTTTTTTTCGCGAATATTAAAAATACTAAATGTTTTGGCCGGTACGCCAACGATGTAATTACGCGGAAAGAGATGCCTACTAATTATGCAAAACTGGACCATTCATAAAACCGGTTCTTCCCGAGCGGCGCGTTAAAGCTCACGTTACGATAGCGAAGAGTAAAAATCTCATATTTCAGTTTCTAAATTTGTATGCCATTTTTAACGTTACATAATGTTATGCTCGCTGGTACACACTGACAATTTAATTTATAGCGATACCGCGTTGGATACCAGCTCGGAACTCTGTCACCTGCTGATGACCTTACATTAATATAGTAATAATTAATCGGCGAAAGATAAAGAAATACAATAGTGTTACATTCCGTTCACTCGCGAACAAATGAATCACGACAATCTGTATTTTCTTCACACATAGATATTTCACATCAAAGTTATGTCCCGATTCTCGATTTAGTACGTCTCACGTCCTTGTTTATGTCAAAGAACCAACACGTGTAATTAAACCTGCAAGACCACCCAAAAGACGAAAACTATATTTGAAGGCACCGACATCATTAAGTTGTCCTAAATTATTTTAAAAAATAATTTTGAAATAATAAGTAATCTAATAAATAGTTTCCTTCTTCTCTTTATATAAAGAGCCAGTAAAATCTTTTCATCTTTTTTATAATCAAATTCAAATCCTCGAAAAGAGAGTCGTTATCAAGGTCGTTTCTAAGATTTTGTAGCTGATTCGTGACTTATTACACGTGTACATACTAGTAATAGAATCTTGAGCAATTATTTCTACAATTCTTTTTTTCATTCCGATCGTTCTTATTCGACGATTACGACCTACGTCAACTTTTGATGCCGACATCAAACAATTACTATTTAGAATTCTGCGGTCCAGTCGGTTAAAAAGTTTTGCAATCAGGATGCATACGATTTGGATAACGTACTGCATATAATCTTGCTGCACGTATACTTACGAGTATGTATTTTAAATCAAGCGTTACAATGCGGCACAATTTTAAATCTTCCCAAGCAGGAAAGAAATAGTTAAAAAATGTTTTTTAAATGTTTATTTTTTTTTAATATTCCTTTTCTCAACTTATTTTGGAAAAAAAATATTTATTTAACATTTATTTAACATTTTCTTTTACTGAAGAATTATTTTAAAAATTATTATCTCAAAAATACGTTTTTAAAACGTTTATTTAATATCATGTAAACATTTATTTTTCATAAATTAGTTATTTCAGAAAATGATTTTAGTTAACATTTTTTAAACGTTTAATTAACGTTTTATAAATATTTATTTGTCATTAATAATTCATTTGAGATAACGATTTTACAAAATATTTTTTAAATGTTTATTTAATATTATGTAAACATTTATTTGCTATTAATTGTAGGTTAGAAAAAATGATTTTAATTAACATTTTTTAAACGTTTATTTAACGTTTGGTTAATATTTAGTTTTCATTAATTATTTGTTATCGAAATAATTTCAGTTAACATTTTTTAAATCTTTATTTAACATTATGCAAACATTTATTGCTCATTAATTTTTCATTATACAAAATAATTTCAGTAAACATTTGCGTAACGTTTATTTAATATTTTTTTAATTTACTTTGTTTTTTTATATGTACTAGCAAAACAAGCGCGCGTTACACAACTTTCGATATTATATATAAGCTTCAAATTATAAATTTACTATTAACCCTGGATATACATAACGTGAAAATGCGATCTCTGCGATAACAGTAGCTCGCGATCAGTGTGTAGCGCGGGAGAACCAAAATCAGCATTACGAAAAAGCGTTAACAATAAACTTTGAGAAAGATACAATTATCGATTTATAATATCGAATAACATGCACTTTTTCAGATAGAGAAAGATAGGAGAAATATTTTTCAAGTTTTTATTTTTTATGAATTATTCATTTCAAAAAATAATTTTATTTAACATTTTTTAATGTTTATTTAACATTATATAAATTTGCTTTTAATTATTCACTTGAGAAAATGATTTCAGTAAATATTCATATAACATGTACTCAATATTTCTTTAATACTTTTTTAATGTTTATTTTTTATGAAGTACACCCACGGTAATTGATTCTGTCCTTCAGAATATTTTTTAAACTGAGAAGTCACCATTTTTCTACATACTCGCAGTTCATGATTAATATAACGACTAGAACTTATTGATCGTTACGTTAATCATGAAATGTAAGTATGTAGAAAGATAGCGACTTCTCTGTTTGGAAATTTTCCACATGGACAGAATCAAAGTCCTTGGGTGTACACAAGACTTAACGTCGTTATCGTTTTCGTTATTTTTTTACGGTAACGAGCGTCATCTTCTTATGTCTGTAACGGTAACGGTAACGTCGTTACATTTTTACAGTAACGGAATTCATCCGTTACTTTTTCATTACTTAGTTCCTTATTATTTATTCAATAGATCGCGCGCTGATCGCGCATTAGAGTATTGATTGGATACAAATATTTTTATCCAAATCAAATGGAAGAATAAATTTTCAAAATCATAATAATGCGCAATGTACATACAATTAGAAAATGGTTTTAAATATTCACTTACTCATTAAATTAGTTTAAAATTGATTTGTATTGATCAATTTTTTTATATTGATCAATAATGTTTGATTAATCATCATTCATAATCAATCATAATCATTCAAATGTGATGATTATGAATCGTAATTGTAATAAATTTTAGTGAAAGAATCAGTTTTTGAGTGTACATAGAATGTCGTTTTATCACAATAAAGAGGTTTTTTGTCATTGTTCTACATTAAAAGACTCCATACGATTTGAGTAAGAAAAAAACATCGGTTAAATTTTTTATTTTTAATATTTTACAGTTTTCTGACGAAAATTCAATTAATTCAATATTTTTTTTACATAAATTGTATGGAATTTTTTCCAAATTTTGTATTTACTATGGTATAAAAACTTAAAATTTCTTTCGTTATGAATACCCACACACACACACACACACACACACACACACACACACACACACACACATATATTGTTGAAAAAATTTTGATTTATTTCTGAGATGTAAAATGTGACGAAGTTTAAATCTAAAAACAATGTTTAATCTAAATGTCTATAAAAATTGTGCAGTATAAAAATAGTAAAAAGTAAATAAGATATTAATATAAGGAATTTGAAAAATTATTAGACAAGTTAAATAAATATAAAAAAAACTATGTTCTATACAATTGTATATAAGTTTAGAGAATTTAAAGTTTTAATATTTACTACTACATGCAATATTAATTATTAAATAAAGTAATTTTAAAATCTAATAACTTGATACTTTAGCATTAGAAAAAAATGACAAAAAAATAACAAATCGTTATTTTCAAAGTAACGGTAACGGTAACGAGTTACTTTTATAAAATCACTGACGAATAACGTTAACGAGTTACTTTTTACAAAATGTAACGCGTTATTTTTATAAAATAACGTGCCTAACCCTGATTTTTAGAGACATATTGATGGATGCTGGAGTGTGCTTTCGTGCGTTTGGAAATTTGTCCTTGATCCCAGAAGATATAAACTAATTAATGGCTCAAATTGTAATTGCCACTAAGGATAATAATAAAGCATTTTTAAATTTTGCTGTCGCTTATACGTGTAAGTATATGATCATCGTAAATCATATTTATATATGCACTCACTTTTATATTTTGTACTAAATGCAAATGAAAATTTACATTTTTTTCCAATGTTACGTAAATACGTAATTTAGAAATATATATTTTTATATTTTTTTATGTTTGCAGCAAGGGATGAACTTACTCATGCAATTACAGATATTGCAACGGCTGTAAAACATAATGAAATCTTACCAGAAGATATTACCGAAGAGTTAATATCTGACTATTTGTACACTTACCAATCCTCAAATCCAGAGTTATTGATTCGTACGTCTGGAGAATGTCGACTTAGCGACTTTTTGATGTGGCAGGTAAGAGAACGTACTTTATTCTTGTGACTTAAATATATATTTCTTCTCATAACTTATCAAAACAGATCTGCATTTAAATAATTTTACTAATTTTTTTTTAGCTTTCCAACGCTTGCCTCTACTTTACTGATACCTTATGGCCTGAATTCAACTTATGGAACTTGCTCGGTGCAATCTTTTATTATCAAAAATGTTATTATATGTATTATGTATTTAGAAAAAACTCCCTTTTCTCGTAAAACAGCATTTTATAGTATTCCAACTTTAGACAGAGTATATGCGAGTAACATCCGCAAACCGACCTGTTCGAACGCATTTTGTCCAGTTTTTTTATGTAAAATAGTCACAAAAATTTCCACTTACATACTATATGGATCGCATTTGCCCTAACAAAACTTTGCTGCCGTGACGTTCGAATTCTAGTTGATCAAAAAAGTTGGTCAAACATATCAATCGAAAGAGGAGATTTCAAACTTTTTTTACGTCTTGCTCCGAACCTCCTATCTCATTCCGTCTTCAAATAGCAAGCGTTCAAAGCTTCATGTGGGGTCAGATCCACTTACGTGTTTAAGAGTTAAATTAAGATTACATTAACTTAAGTTAAATTTAAAAGTTAATTTTAAATAATATTATTACATTAAATTAGATTACTCTATTTTATAATAGTAAAACAATTGCAATCATCCAAAATAAATTAAACATTTTGTTTTTAAATTGAGTTTAATGGCATTTTTATATGAAATAACAAAGAAATATTATTATTTAAATAAGATTACTTCTTCCTTTCACAATTTCTTTTTCTTACATAATCTTTTTACGTAAATACTTTTAACGTGGAAAATGATGTTTATGATTTAAGATTCATATGTATTTTAAAAATAACTTTATTTGAAGTTAAAAATTTGTTTATTCAAAATTAATTAAGTTAAAAAGTAAAACATTTATCTTTCTAATTGCACAACGTTTAACTTTTTGACTAGTTACTACTCAACCATGCATATACTGCTACATAAATAATTTATTATAAATTAATTTATTATATTGAAATAGCATATAAAAATGATAAGCCGTGTTTTAGATGATTTATTTGACAGCTACGCTGAACTGTGTTGCTTTCCATAGTGATTTTACTATCCATTTTAATGATTTTATAATATCCAAGTTTTGATGCAAAAAATTATGATTTACACATAGGTATTTGAGTAACTATAAAAAATTGTTTTGCGCACAATGATTAATTGGTGGATTAAAACAACTGATTTATTATACAAGCACATAAGTAAGATAAACATCAGCGTTTCGTGCAGTAACACAATTTGTTTCATTTTTGTATGATTTCGTGTAACAGTAGAATCTTTTTTTTCGCGAATATTAAAAATACTAAATATTTTGCCGTCAACGATGCAATTACGCGGAAAAAGATGCAAATACTAATTACTAATTATGCAAAACGGGACCATTCATAAAACCGGTTCCTCCCGAGCGGCGCGTTAAAGCCCACGTTACGAAGAGTAAAAGTCTTATAAAAAGCGATAGTATTTCATGCGGACTACGGAGCGTTACATGATTTTGGCTTCTAAATTTGTATGCCATTTTAAATGTCACATAACGTTATGCTCGCCGGTACCAGAGAGAAACCTGAGAGAGGCCATGCCGTCGATTTTCGTGTGACGCTTTCTCTAGGTCGTACAGTGGCGCCAATGGATCCACATTTTCAGTCGGCGGAACTATATGGCTGGATCCACCTTTTTTCCCGTGGGTGTTTACGATCAAGGTCCGTGGATTGGCGTTGGAGGGGAAGGAAGGTCGTTGCATAGCCACCATTTTCGAGACAGCGAGTCAATGTTAGTGTACATAGGTACTACAGCTATTAGTTGTATGAGTGAGCAAGTGTGCAGTAAAAGTATGGCCGCCGCCATTTTCGTTCCACATCGTTGAAGTGGATGCAACGACCTTCCTTCCCCTCCAACGCCAATCCACGGACCTTGTTTACGATAACTAATCGGATCTCGGATTGGATTGAACAATGGTACTCAACGTAAGTATAGAAAATTTCCCTAGGCTAATCGGATTGACGATCTCTGTCTCAAATGTGATCCGATTGATGACGAAAGCGTGGAGACGCAGAAGCATGCTTGAAAAGTCTCTTTATTTTTTTAAATAATAACACAAAAAATCAAAGATAAAGTTAAAAAAAATGATTTGAATTTAGATTTATTGTAATTTTTTTTTGTCTAAACACTGGATTTTGTTTAAATTTCTATTTGTAAAAATTAATTAATCTATTCTAAAGTTTGTGGTTATATCGGAAACAAATCAAAATTAATAAAACAATTATTAATTGTTAGATACAAATTAAAACATATAATATTTTAAGCATATCATATAAAATTCCTGTTTATTATAAACTTAGTAAAAATAATTTTGAAATCATTCAACTACATTACACATTAATCAATATTAATTTATATGTTAAAAATCAATAATGTTTCTAAAAATGTTCTTTTTATTCTTTTCCAGACCGTAAATAAACTTCAATTCCACGAATAAATAAAAATTACTGGAAAATGAATTTATATGAAGAGGGCATTATTGAACAATATCAATTTGTGCTAACTTAAAATTTGTAAAATCTACTTTTCTTTATTAATTGTTTATTAGAGAGTAATAATATAAAAATGGAATATACGCATCATATATGCATACAATTATTTGAATTTTATTTATGTATATTCCGTTCTTATATTATTACTCTCTAATGAACAACTAACAAAGAACAGCAGATTTTACAAATTTTAATTTAGCACAAATTGATATTGTTCAATAATGCCCTTTTCATGTCAATCCATTTTCCAATAATTTTTATTTATTCTTGAAGTTGAAGTTTATTTACGATCTGGAAAGGAATAAAAAAACATTTTCAGAGACATTATTGATTTTTAACATATAAATTAATATTGATTAATGTGTAATGTAGTTGAATAATTTCAAAGTTATTTTTACTAAGTTTATAATAAACAGGAATTCTATATGACATGCTTGAAATATTATATGCTTTAATATGTACCTAACAATTAATAATTGTTTTATTAATTTTGATTTGTTTCCGATATAACCACAAACTTTAGAATAGATTAATTAATTTTTACAAACAGAAATTTAAACGAAATCCAGTGTTTAGACAAAAAAATTACAATAAATCTAAATTCAAATCATTCTTTTTAACTTTATCTTTGATTTTTTGTGTTATTATTTAAAAAAATAAAGAGACTTTTCAAGCATGCTTCTCGGTCTCCACGCTTTCGTAATCAATCGGATTACATTTGAGACAGCAATCGTCAATCCGATTAGCTTAGGGAAATTTTCTATACCTACGTTGAGGACGGTTGTGACAGTGTACTGTCATGACGTCACATTTACTGCACTGCCAGTAAAAACGGAACACAGCCGAAAATCGACGGCATGGCCTCTCTCAGGTTTCTCTCTGCCCTAGCCCTTCGTGAAAAATCATGTGTTTCGTAAAACACATTTGTCCCTAGTACAAGAATAGGTATGCGCATGACGCTGTAAGGGCATTTTACAACCTCTTAACTGACCAGTTAGGTGTCAACCGTGATTTGGTTATTTCTGGTAAATCCTATTTAACGACAAATGCGATTGGTAAAGTTCAACAGAAAAATCAGCAGATTATGTTAAGTGGGGGTTGTGAAACTAGCCCTGCAGCTTGGTTCTTGCCTGGCTTTTGTTTCATTTTCCGCTAGCTATTTAACTGAACAGGAGTGCGTGAACATTCTGTTTGCAAAAAAAAAGTTATTCTTAACTAAGATTATATATAAATACATTCAGTGATTAAAAGGTAAATAAAATAAGCATTTATTTTCAAATTAAAGTATACTACGAAATGGTGTTGTATATCAAGTAAGTGTATCAATTCTTATTATTAAAATGTCGAACACGTGGTGAAGTGTAGTATGTATCTAGGAGTTCCGTGTGAACAAGATATTAATTCTGGAAAAGTAGTAATAATCATAGTCGTAAAGTGGTATTTATCATCTCATTTTATTTAAGACTTTTTAAAGGAGGCATCATCGTTTCGCGTGCTAAGAAAGGCAATTTTTACAAATTTTTCAACTATGAGAGTGATTAATTTCAAACTTGGTAAACACATAATACATATTTTATTTTAATACAAACAGGAATTTTTGCAAGTCAAAATAATGAAAATTGTGATAATAATAACTGGATGAAAAAATTATTTTATGAAAGTTACTTGTTACCGTTACCGTTACTCAAAAATTAACGAGTCATTATTTTTGTTACTTTTTCAGATTAGATTATTATAATTGAACTTTTATGACGAATATAAATAGAACGTATCATAAAATTCTATCTTCTAAAATAATAAGATTTAAAATTTGAAATATAGTATATATTAACTTTCTACATATTATGTATACTTAAAATACACACACACACACACACACACACGCACGCACGCACACACATACACACACGCACAAACTAGTTTCAAAAAGCTACATCTACCTGATCAAGACCATTACATTGAATTAAACCTCGGGGTGTTCTATTGAGCGTTCCGATTTTGACCTGTGCTTCTTCGAATAATAAGCTGTAACTTCTACAATTTTCCGAATCTTTTGATAAAAATTTTAGAATAGATTTTTCAGAGTACATATTTTCATAAAATGCAACAAAAAATAAATTTTTTTTACTTTCGATGTTTGAATGCCTCCTTAAGTATAATCTTAAATGCTGTACGATCATATTGTTAAATGGATAAAATTTTAAAATTGCTTTGAATTCTATTTGATACTGTCTCTAACTTAAAATCGAATTAAAACTATTCGTAGATCTAATCACATTATGTAATTGTATATTTTAGATGCAGATTTAAATGCAACAATAGGGACTAAGAACAATAGAGAATCACATACTTTCCTTATCTTATTGTGCATTTGTACGGAAGAACGGAATAGAGGACTTTTGTAGTTTTTTGTAATAAGATGGACGGGCTTGATGAGGAGGGAAATCAACGTTCAGTAAGTTTGTTATAAATTATTACATCGTAAGTGAGTTAGCATAAAAAATCGTACAGTGATGCTTGTTATGAGTTGGCAATAGAACATGTATTAAATTATATAATAATATCTTGCATAAAAATTTTAATTTGCCTAAATTTTAATTAGGTAGATATATTTCAAAAAACACATGTTGAAGTATTGACTTTTCGTCAATTGTTGTTAACTGTTGACGTGATTAATTTCTGGGAATCCATAGTATTCTTTGTCTTAAATCAGCAATATTATTGGGCGCATTTTTGTAAACAATTGACTTTATGTGAGCCCATAGATAAAAATCAAGTGGATTTATACCCTGTGATCTTGGGGGGCTAGAAAATTAAAGAAATAAGAAATAAAAATTAAAAAAATTAGGAATAAAAAATTTAAAAAGAGATGCCACGCGGAATATAAAATACGTTTTTTTATTATAACATAAAAGTTACTATAACACGGAAACGATTTATTTTTGGAGCTGTATAGCTTTTTTACTTCTTTTGGGGTCCCGAACCATGTCCCGAAATATCGTTTTTCCGGACATCCTGTATAAGATCATATTTAAATAGAATTTATAAAAGTAATGTAATCATATATTCTTAGGGCCGTATAAGATTATTCAAGACATATTGCCATTTCTTCCATACATAAATATATACTTATTAATATAAACAATAAGAGATACTCTTTCCCGGTATTATTCATATCTTTTATCGTTTTTCAGAGAGAGTATATGACGTTCAACTGGTTTTCTAACCTGTTGAATGATATTAGTCAATACCCTTATGTCAAAAAGCTAACCGTTCCAGGTAAGAATACTAAGAATACTCCTGTGTTTACTGACTTTATTTATCAGTTTGTAAAGAATTGTAGTCTTAGTTGTCAATATGGCGACATTGAAAAAAGTAACACTAATATTGCTAACATAATTGGGCCACCTAGAGACCATAGAAATGATGAAAAAATGTCTTTCTTGATTTATGTAAGTTTACCAATATCATTTCCGGGAAAAAAGAATTAAATCTGCCAATATAATCAGATTTATCAGTTCTGACTATATCTGCAAATTTTCATCAAATAGAATGTAAACAGACATAACCAGGATTAAGATATAAATTATTTATCAAAAGTATTCAGTTTATAATAATGCTTATTCAATTAGTAAATATTTATATAGAACTGTAAATAGCTTCAAAATATTAAATAATAATTAAATTGAGTATTTTTTATTTTTTGATTAAAGACAAGAAAGGCACAAGGTTTTTTTATTTTTTTAATCGTTATTTATAAGCTTGCAATGCACTGAACATTGATGCATAAAAATTTATACTATGTAACCTTTATTCTATATACTTGACTAATATTTTTTTTTGTTTATAAAAAGGTACTTGTCTTTTCTAAGTTAACTCTTTATAATAATTTATTTTTATATAACAAAATTGTTTAATTGAATACCTTTTATATACTATGTATTACAGGATGGTTTTATTTTTCAACAGTTGAATTTTTCCTTAAAAATCCATCAAAATAATTCTACAAAAAAAAAAAAAAAAAAAAAATTCTGCCAAACTTCAGCGAAAGTCAAAATTTGTTCCGGTCAGATCTAATTCTTTTTTCCGAGTAATCACGTTTATATTTTATGCTGCAAGATCATGTAATTTGATATTCTTGTTATTTAATATTTTTAATTTAGGACACAAGCCACGTGCAGGATGAAACAAATTCAGTTTCTTTTGTTTTATCTGAATTTGACATGATAATGAGGAGTGAAAAAAAGAAGATTTATCGATATCATATTAGTACGTAATATTTGAATTAATAAATTTTTGATATTGTTGAAGAAGATACATTACTGCTTAAAGCAAATTATAATTGTATTTTCTATTTTGAAGATCTCGAATATCACGAAGCTGTATATCCACTCAAAATCTCTACGTTCAGTGATTACAGCATTAGCATAAGTCAAATTTGGGCTAAAGACTCTGATGATAACTGGTCTCTGTTATGGGATGCAGACTATACTTATAGCGAAACAGGAATGACTGATATAGCATTCCGTTCTATTTTGTGGCCGCGTTACTTCAAAACCAAAATGCTGAAACTACAATTTAAGTGTTATCACTTAAAGGAATTAGAGCATTTGAAGCATTTAACTGCTGTAATGCTTATTGGTACAACAGACTTGATCCTTCCTAGAAAATTGAAACAAAAAGTTCAACCTTTTCTAATTGATTTGTTAGATAAGATTAATCCTTGCATATGTCATCCAATGCAAACCTTTGAATTTCCAATATATATAACTGCCCTTCAATGTATTTGCCAACGTTGCCAGAGACGTAGATTTCCAAGATGTTATATACCAGAAAACAAGAATACTCGATGGAATGTATGGCATCATTATGTTATTTGTGAAAGGTATCACTATCATCAACATTAATCGAATTTTTGGTTACATTCGGTTTGAACATAATCCGAAGTGGATTAGCGGTGTCACCTGCTGTGACACATATGCAGGAATTAATTAGAAAGTAGAAAATATATAATACTACTATAGGCGGTGCATAGGTTCGAAATCATCTTGGAGACGTAGAAAGACAAGGAATGCTGTAGAAAGAGTAGCAAAGCAAATTATGAACAGAATATTATATTAATTTTTAATATAGCAAAAAGAAAATGAATTGTCACAAAGAGTCTGAAATATCTGTTGACGTGGACAAACCGTAAAATAAGACAAAGTTTGCTGGCGTGCTATGTCAGCAAATTTGGCAGCAGTAATCAATCAGGATTTGCAGCTCGTGCTCATTTTCTGTTGCCAATGGTACACGTTGGACCTGGTCGGTTTTTACTGCCAATCTGATGACATAAAATGTCAGTAGGCTTTGTCTACAGATCTTGAGCTTTTATGCGTATACGGCTATATGATTCTGCTGTCAGATCCGATCGAATTTGTTGCTAATCGACGCGCAGACGCACAGCTAGTTTTTGTTATACTATGATCAAGATCCATGCGAATTCTAACAAATTCTAAAATGCAAAATACGATTTTCGAAGAGAAGGAACAAACGAATGCCTCCAGTTTGTAAATCTAAATGCTAATACAGAAATTTCTGACTTGAAAGCATACGCTATTAATCATTATATTCTTAAATAAAATTCGAACAACGATAATACTAGAAGCATAGATACGATTTTTGCCACACATCTTTCTCTTTCTAAGTCTCTTAAGAAAAAGAATAAAAGAAATTAACCGCACGCCTCGTCCAGTACACGTCAATATTTCAAACTCACTGCAGTCAAACACGTGATAATATTTTCAATATATTTTTTTTTATACTCTTAAAAATAAAAATAAATTTGTTCCAATGTTATATTTGCAGCAAAATAGTAGAGTCTTTTCATAAGAGTGCGCTCGGTCACAAGTACGTGTGTCAGGAAATAACGCATGATTATGGGGAATATTTCACGCAGATGTATAAGTATTGCATTTCATATGGAAATAATTTGAATTATGAAAGGTTTTTGGAAGATATTAAACTTTTATGGGAAAAATCCAACAAGTCACATTACTGTTTTTCTGAGCTTCCGGTAAAGTATTCTAAGAAGTTTATTTTTCACTATATTAATTTATTATAATGTTATCTCATGTACTAAAGTTTTTTATTTTATTTTTACAGGATGATATATTAATTAAAATATTGAAAAACTTAGATTTAAAGTCATTACGCCATATAAGTAGGGTAAATAAACGCCTGAATTTTTTATCGCGGGATTCCCAACTTTACAAAAGTCTCAACCTACGAAATATACTCTACACGCATTGGCGCTGTGATCCCGGTAATATATTACTGCACTTTACGCCCAGATGTAAATATTTGACAGAGTTGGATCTGTCATTTTGCGAAGTTTCTGTTACAATCTTTAATAAATTTCTTGCTACTTGCGGCAAATTTTTAACGGATTTAAGATTAAGTAACTGCTTATTTATCAACGATTCTGCTCTATTTCAAATTTCAAGGACGTGCAAAAATTTGAAAGGTACACATATGATAAATAATTATATAATAATTGTAAAGATTGAGTAAATTTTGTATGATTGATATAAAAGTATAAATACAATATACATTTCTTTCAGGATTAGATTTAAACGGTTGTTATCTCATAAAAGACGTCGGATTTTCTTATCTTGAAAATATAAAGTTCCTTGAGCGTTTGCATTTTGAACACGTGCGAGTCGGAGAAGTTGAAACTCTTTGCAAAGTACTACAGAGGAATCAACAAATGCGTGACTTAAATTTGGCACGCACGTTCCGAAGTTCTTTACGCGTAAACGAAGTCGCAATAAATTTGGAAACTTTATGTGCAAATTTGGAAAAAATAAATTTAGCATTAACAAATTTAACATCGCGTGGTATTAATGCCCTTGCTAATTGCAAGAATCTGCGGGAGGTGAATTTCCGACGCATGACGATGAAGTACGTGTATGATATAATATTTCTTTTTTTTAATGCTATCCTTTAATGAATTTTATATGTATAATTAACTCTATCTTACGTGTTTCTTGAAATAACAATATTGTTTGTCGGGAATTGAAAAACTACTATAATAATTATGTGATATTTGTTTAGATATCCAAACTACGAAAACGACAGAAACGACTTAAAAAATAGCTTCCATAGATTGTTTTCCTCCTGTCAACGCTTGGAAAAAATCGACCTGAGTTTCACTCGTATATTCGTCAATCACGAATTACAAACTCTAACGCTATGCAAGAATTTAAAGTGTTTAAAGTTGATGGATGTATCCTATGCAACACGTGACGTATGTGAGGACATTTTCTTGGCATGCCCTAAATTGGAAGTTATTTATGTTTCACCTAGACTAGCAAAAAGTTTGACTAATTATACTGTGTATATGGAAGAATATCAGCATATAACCGTTTTTTCCTCGCTTCAATAACATACTATAAAAAACTTGGTGTAAAATATAACAGCAAGCAATTGGTTTATGGTATATAGCTAAATGAGAAGCAAATGCAAAACCAAACTGTGTCCTCAGTTAATCTCCAATGTGAACCAAATCTGAAGAACATATTGCGCAGTCAAATGGACGACAAAACCAAAGCAGATCTGATATTAGCAATGCGACGACAGCAACAAATTCTGAGTAGATTTATCAGTTTATTGTAAACCATCTACAGATTTGCATAAGAGGCAAATCAGATCTATCGCCAGATATGCCGACAAAGTGGTATAAAATACAAACCAAATCTGTCGTCAGAAACAAGAAACAGGTTAATATCAATTCGATGTATTCAATTAATTATATTAATTTTTTTAATTAATTTCTATAATTAAAAATTGCATTATTAAAATGAATCTCATTTATTTTTGTCTTTGAACCCAACTTTGAATACTCGCTTTCAAAATTATTTTATTAAATAAACATGTACTTATTTATCCGAATTTGATATTGTCTATCCACTTTAGGGCAACGAATCTATGAAAAGTATTTTCACTACTATTTTGTTGATACATTACATGAATTTATATCTAAAATAAATTTCATAGATTCGTTATCTTATTATAAAAAATTTGTCGCTCATCGACTCGATGCGCAACGGAGTTGCTCAATCATGAAGCTGCGATGATATTGTAACACACAAACATAAAATTCAAATTAAAACTGCACTCAAAATAATCAATATTTAAAAGGTTATTTCTTATACGTATATACATTAAACTTTGAAAAATATGACTCTCAATTTGATATTTAGTAATATAATCCAAAAAATACTTTTACAAATTCCAATTTGTACCAAATTTTAGATGACTTCTATTTCTTTAAGTACATGTAATTTTATCAGATAAAACCGAATAGAACGAAAAAATTATTAATTGGATGTAAATTATGCTTACCCCAAGGTTGCTCACTTAGGGCCCGATGCCTCTGCCTGACCATTTTCTTCTTTCAGCACATCGGGGTTGTTAGTCACGTACGTAGGATACTGTAACACACAAAGATATCAATTAAAGTTTGTTCCAGAGCCCGTTTGTCCCGCGTCCGCCGCGTTCTGGAAAGGACGTGAATATAGCGTGAAGTAGCTTCGTCTCTCTCTCTCTCGCAGTCAACTTCACATACCAAAAGTCCGCGGTACGCGCCCCTACGTATCTGTACTACCGCGGCGCGGAATCGCTTTTGCCATACCTACATTTTTGGTTGACCTAATAATTACAATGTAACGTAGATTTTACCTACTAGACATCGCGGCGACATCCATTCCCGAACCGATCCGTCTTAGCATTACCACGTTCTGCAAGTAAGGGAGAAACCCAATTAATATGATGAAAGAGTTTTCTCTCCCGGGCGGTTAATTTCGTGCGCCGCGATTGACGCAGCACGCGATAGCGATGTACAACATACGTCGTACGCTCGAACGAGTATTGAGAAATACACGTTGAATGAATTATAACGCGAGGTCTATGTGTGTTACACTTACCAATTAAGTGATCCACGATGCCACTTGTTCCGGAGACGATCCACCCCGTGTTCGTCGCATTCTAGAATGTAATGCTGGCGTGAAGTTGCTTCGCCTCTCTCTCTCGCGCGGCTAACTTCACACATCAAACTTTACGCGCCAAAAGTGACGCTGTGCCGTGCCACGAGCGGCGCGCGCGCGTCGCATCCCCTCCACTCTCGCCTGACTATCGTCAATCGTCATCGGAGTAGTCGGAGCTGGAGGCTTTGACCAGCTTTGACGGACGTTTATAATCACGAGGATGCGGTCGTCCCGTGAACGCGGAGCTGGTGGATGTTAACGAGCGACGTCGCGGTGGTTGCCGGGGTAACGTCGCGTAAAATGAGACGGCATGTCCGATTCGGCGCGACTTTTTAGCGGGCTGCTCATCCTCCTGCCTGCGATTACGCTATGCGGAGGCGCGGATACATACGAGGTTGACTGCAACAACCTGCGAATGGGGCAGTACATCTGTCCGCATCCCGATTACGATTTCATAGACACGAAGACGCAGCAACCGCGCGGCTGCACCAAGGAGAACAAGGCCAAAGGTAAAGGCTCGACCTCGGGCGGCGCCATCGAGCTTCTGGACCATTCCTAACCTCAATCTCATCGTCGTTTCATATTTTGCGTCCTATGCTTTTTCGACATTTTATATTTATGTTTGTAAAGCGAAGCAGCTACATATTTTTACGCGCTCTAGAGGAAGCGAGAAGCGTAGACAAAGTAGTCATTTTTTCGTATTTCTTTGTTTATTAAGGTCTTGCACTGTAAACATTGCCTTTTGTATTGTTACCCTTTGTTGCACATTTGGAAATAATGGCTCGATAGCTGGCCAGAATTTCAAGAATTATAATTTTGACAAAATTATATGCAGGTCCGTTATGTCTTTTCTAGTGTTATGTCTAGCTGCTGATGGCCTTATCTGTATAGAAACGAAGAATAATACGTTCAAGAAGGATATACCTTGCAAATGGACGTAAGTGCAAAGTCCTTGGGTGGCTTATGTCCATTTCCATTAACATAGATTAACTTCAATCTTAGTTTAACTTGCTTATCTTGTTTTAATTCTTAAAACTAATAAATCAAGAATAAGTTAACTGAATCAAGAATAAATAAACTGAAATTGAAGTTGTCATTAGTCTAATCCGTCATTAGTAGAAATGGATATTATTAGATCTGTTTCTACCAATTTAGACTAACTTTAAACTTGGTTTAATTTTCTAGCTTTATCTAGCTTTAAGAATTAGAGAAAATAAATTAAACTGAGATTAAAGTTAATTCGTATTGGCGTATGAGAGTCTAATCTTTATTTCTATCAATATAGATTAATTTTACTAGCTATTTAACTTATTCTTCATCTAATTCTTAAAACTAAAAAAAGAATAAGTTAAACCGAGATTGAAATTAATCTGTATTGATGGAAATTGATATTAGATATGATTGCACAAATGTAGATTACTTTAAGTTCGGTTTAACTTACTTTTTGCGTTTATCTATTTCTAAGAATTACAGCAAGATAGAAAGTAAGTTAATCCGAGATTAAATTTAATCTACATTGGTATATACAAGCTTTTATTTTTATCAATGATTAAATTTGAGATTAATTTTGATCTCGGCTTAACTTATTCTTTATTTTTTTCCGGTTCTAAGAATTAGAGAAAGATAAAGAAGTTAAACCAAAATCAATTTAAGATCAAGTTAATTTACAGTTGTGGAAATGGACGAATATAATTATCTTAAGTGTATTATAAAATTCTTGGATTTACATTAGAGTTATTTTTAGAAACGGATATTCCTTTGAGACGTCTCTACTGCTGTCTATATTTCTTGGTATGTTCGGCGCGGATCGGTTTTATCTTGGATATCCTGCTCTGGGCTTACTCAAGCTGAGTACGCTGGGGTTCCTCTTCCTTGGTCAATTCGCCGATGTGATTCTGATAGCCACGCAAATCGTAGGACCGGCGGACGGTTCGCACTATGTGATGCCATATTATGGTGCTGGAATTAATATTATAAGGAGCAATAATTTTACGTATAGAGTGCCACAATACGACTGCTGAGAGTAACCAGCATATCCCGAGCATACGAATGACGACTGTTCTAAAAAAAATATATATATATAATAATTGTATAATGTCTGCTTCTGCCGCGAGCAACGATGTATAAATCCTAGAAAAGTATCCTATTTAATTATTTATATATATACAATTTATATTTCAATGTAAATTAATCTCTGTATTCTATTCTAACGGATAAGTCGAACTTGTAGATATTAATCTCTCAACGAAAAATATTGTATATAAAAATTTATTATTAATTTATGCAATGCCGATAATGTAATTTAAATAAACTTCTGTTTTTATTTCTAAGCTAATCTGCATCATTCATTGTGCTTTTCAATTGCGATCAGTGTTTCTTAGAATGCAAATACCAGCTCTCGAATACCGTAATTATGATTCAATCGACCTTGAACGTTTTATCGCGGAATTGTAAGCTATGTCGCCTCGCGATGCACCTACGTAATTTAATTCGTGCGCCCATCAGTTCTCTTCCAATCTCTCGTTCCTCTGATATAAACGCAAAAATAAGAAGCGTTCATTGTTGCACTTTAATCCTTATTTTTGTGCGCGAAACTTGTTAACGATGTTTCGCGCACGAACGTCTCGCGTTCTTGGAAATCTTGAAAGATGACGCCGACCGAAGCTGCATCACGTTTGTAATTTTGCATCATGTATTGCATTACATATTATTGGCACGTTTCCGATATGAAAATATATAAACCCGTGCATCCCTCTTCGCGACGAGTTCTTTACAGGTCGCTCTTTAAAGTTATCGTTTTACGAGAGCTGAGAAGACGCGATTCATTAAATCGGTGTTCTGGAAGACGCATCGTTGAAAGATGAGCCGCACAATGGTTTCAACTGCGAAGATTCTACTTTTACCGCTCGGAATCGTACTGTTAATTGCAGTGATATATTTTTCATCGAACAATTCTGAAGTAAGCGATTTCATCATCACGATGCATATCTAAATTTTTAAAAGTGGGATAAAATGAAAATACATTATAACTGAAACTTGTAAATTTTAGAAGCATTACTGAAACATATTTGAATAGTATATTAAAAGAAAAAGTAAATTGTAAATATATATTTCTTTTACTCTTTACATTTATTTTTCAAGTAATAAGATGTAAATTTTATCAAACATTGTATCTGCTTTATTAATCAATCTTTACATCGAGGTAATCACTTTTGCAGTACGCTGATGATACAGAAAACAACGTTGTGGAACCGCAGATAATCCAGCATCGAATGATTAGGCGAGCTACTATACATTACTGCAAGTGCAATCAGTACTACGATCAGGAAGAAGGACGTTGCCTGGGCGTTCCAGGAGGCGGTAAGGTACTTCACGTTGAAAACAGACGATCGTGCGGCATTAACGTTTTGAAGCCGCATTGCCGTAGCTCCCTGTATTATCACATCTGCAAGCGTGACAAGTCGATCCTGGCGCAATGCGCGAACAGGCAGATCTTCGACAATCGTCTACAGCGGTGCGTTTACTACGACTCAAGCAAATTAATTCCCAACATCATTTTACCGGTCAACTACATGCATTACGATCATGTTAACGTGCCGAGTTGCACGAGATCTGGCCGATTTCCCGTGCCCGGTCAGTGCTCCATGTTTTACACGTGCGACACGAATGGACATCGGTTCTATCAAAGCGTCTTCCGATGTCCACAAAACACGGGATACGAAATCAACAGAGGAGTCTGCAACATCGTGTCAGGCTGTGTGAACGATAACTCGGTGAATACCACGGTTTGTGTTCCCAATGCGCCGGGCGAGAATGTGGAATCTCCTAGACTGGGTGATGCCGCAGAAGGAAACGTAAAAGAAATCCCCGAAATACTCGACGAAAATAGAGCCAGCACGAATGATCCTGTTGTAGAAAGTGAGGAAACTGAAAACTCGAAGACTTACGATGACGCTATTGCTACTACCCCTGTAAATATAATAGGCACACTTTCAGAAAATAATTATAACGATAATGACAGCTCGTTGAAGCCAGTCGAAGAAGATCTAGTTCCTAATGGTATTGATGAAAAGATAATACATAGCCAAGCTCCGAACCCGCCTGAAATCGTGCAAAAAGCATTTGATGAAGAACAAAACGAAGACGGATTGTCATCACTATTAGGTTCACAGATTACGTCGCCATCGACGTCAGAATTCGATGACGCGCCGCATTCCATCACGACTCCTGTTACCTCGATCAACCCAGAGTATCGTACAAATACTGCAACTGTCGATAGTGAGACAACCGACACTGCGTCGTTCCCTTCGGATAGCTACCTATTGTCAAAATTAGGTGAAGAAACACAGGATGTAACCACGGAACGGTATGAAAATATCGAAGACAGCGCAGCGACGCTATCGAGTTTCAATACCGAAGCGACTGATACGTATCCAGCAATAAGTAATGTACCAGAAATAACAGATATTCCTTCAATTAGTGATGTACCATCCAAAATAAATGAAGAAATGCAAGATGCAATTATGGATAAAAACAATCCAGACAGCACAGTGATGCCATCGAATTTCAATGTAGATTCAACAGATTTATACCCAGCATCAGTAAGTAATGTGCCAGATTCTTCTCCAATCAGCAATGTGCCACCGAGTTTAGATGAAAAATTGCAAGATGCAGCAATGGAACAGTATGAAAATGAAGATAGTGTATTGACACCATCGAATTTCAATGTAGATTCAACAGATTTATACCCGGAATCAACAGTAAGTAATGTACCAGATTCTTCTCCAATCAGCAATGTGTCACCGAGTTTAGATGAAAAATTGCAAGATGCGGCAATGGAACAGTATGAAAATGAAGATAGTGTATTGACACCATCGAATTTCAATGTAGATTCAACAGATTTATACCCGGAATCAACAGTAAGTAATGTACCAGATTCTTCTCCAATCAGCAATGTGTCACCGAGTTTAGATGAAAAATTGCAAGATACAGCAACGGATCAAAATAAAAATTATGAAGACAGCGTATTGACAAAAAATTCCAATACAGATTTGATTGATTCGTATCCAACACCAACAATAAGTAATGTGCCAGATTCTTCTCCAATCAGCAATGTGTCACCAAGTTTAGATGAAAAATTGCAAGATGCGGCAATGGAACAGTACGAAAATGAAGATAGTGTATTGACACCATCGAATTTCAATGTAGATTCAACAGATTTATACCCGGAATCAACAGTAAGTAATGTACCAGATTCTTCTCCAATCAGCAATGTGTCACCGAGTTTAGATGAAAAATTGCAAGATACAGCAACGGATCAAAATAAAAATTATGAAGACAGCGTATTGACAAAAAATTCCAATACAGATTTGATTGATTCGTATCCAACACCAACAATAAGTAATGTGCCAGATTCTTCTCCAATCAGCAATGTGTCACCGAGTTTAGATGAAAAATTGCAAGATGCGGCAATGGAACAGTACGAAAATGAAGATAGTGTATTGACACCATCGAATTTCAATGTAGATTCAACAGATTTATACCCGGAATCAACAGTAAGTAATGTACCAGATTCTTCTCCAATCAGCAATGTGTCACCGAGTTTAGATGAAAAATTGCAAGATACAGCAACGGATCAAAATAAAAATTATGAAGACAGCGTATTGACAAAAAATTCCAATACAGATTTGATTGATTCGTATCCAACACCAACAATAAGTAATGTGCCAGATTCTTCTCTAATCAGTAATCTGTCACCGAGTTTAGATGAAAAATTACAAGAGTCGTCTGAACAGTATAAAAATGGTGAAGATAGCGTACTGACACCATCGAATTTCAATACAAATGCAGATGATTTATACCCGGCACCAACAGCAGGTAATGTATCAGAATCTTTTCCAATCAGTGATGTGTCACCGAATATAGATGAAAAGTTACAAGATGACATTACAGAACAGTATAGAAATAACGAAGATAGCGCAGTGACACCATCGAATTTCAATACAGATTCGATTAATTTGTATCCGACATCGACAGTAACTGATGTACCAGAATCGTTTCCGGTCAGTGATGTGTCACAGATTATAGATGAAAAAATGCAAAATACAGCCACAGAACAGTCTGGAAATAACGAAGATAGCGTATCGAATTTCAACACAGATTCGATTGATCTCTATCCTACATCGAGTAGTATATCAGAATCCTCTCCAATTAGTGACACGTTATCGAAATTAGATGAAGAAACTCAAAACATAGCTCCAGAAATGAACAGAAAAGAAGACAGAGCAGTAACATTATCAAATTTGAGTGCTGAAGTAGTTGATCCGAATCTAACATCAGCGTTAAATGATGCACCAGCAACCATAGATAGTCCAAACAATGACGATTTTGACGTATTATCCTCTACACCCGCAATTTTGCCGCCAGAAGCAGCTGTTGATCAGCCTACCACGGAAGAATTATCCGAAGCTGTTCCTACGATTGACAATAAATTTGCAGACGTTAGTATGTCTACGCCGGATCAAGTCGAAAGTGTTTCTACGCCGTATTTACCCGAGAATACCGATGATTTAACACCGATGACAGATCCAAGATCGACTTTGATTTCGGAAGATATAACTGCACCAATGGATGTTACTGCAGCTACAATACCTTCCATACAAGACTCACCTATTTCAGACACAGATTTGGTAACGCAAAATGGTAAGGATAGCACGGAAGCATCTCCTGTTTCTCTCACTGAATAAGATTCTCTAATAATGTAAAGAAATGTATACTTTAAATTCATAAATTATAACTTATAAATTATACTTTTGTTAGATTATATAAATATATTGTTGAAAGGTATATATACATTTATATATAATACGAATATTATATATAGATAAAATAATAATTTATTGTATAACAATTTATAATTTGATTCCCGTTTCTGAGGTAGTTATGAGCAATTTACATACTACATAAATCCACTTTTCTATACGTACATCAAAGTATAGAGAAAAAATTATTTTATAAAACGGGAAAATACAATAATAAATATAATACCTTCTTACCGATTCACATTAATTGTTTGTATCAATAATTTCCATGTTCTAACATAAGTCTTATCACATCCATGCATTATTACATGTTCTCTTTCTCCTGCTGGTTAACGAGTGTATAATATACTCCTTTGCGTTTAATTAATTCCGAATGCGTGCCCAACTTTAAGAAAAAATATATTATTTATATATTATGTATCTATATAATGACGTGACAATAATTTCATTGATTAAAGTATACCTCTACAATAACACCGCGTTGTAACACGACGATTACGTCAGCTCCTTTAATGGTACTTAACCTATGAGCGATCACAAGCACTGTTCTACCTCTCGTAACATTTTCAATCGCTTTTTGAACGACTTTCTCACTTTCATAATCCAACGCGCTAAACACAGAAAAATATATAAATATTACAGATCCTTTATATAATCTCACTGCTATTCCTACCTTGTTGCCTCATCCAGAATTAAAACAGATGGTTGCTTCAACAAAGCTCTGGCAATAGCAACCCGTTGCTTTTGTCCACCAGAAAGCTGCGTACCTCTTTCACCAACCTCGGTCGCATAGCTGTCTGGGAATTTCAGTATGAACTCGTGCGCGTTTGCCTCTTTAGCTGCCTCGATAACCTAAATTAATTAAATTTATATGTAAAATTAGTTTATACAGTATTTATTTCAATTATTAATTTCAATATTGTTTTTACCTCTTCATCTGTTGCATCTTGCCTCCCGTATCTAATATTTTCCAGAATACTGGTAGCGAATAGAGTAGGCTCTTGATTTATGTAGCCCAAAACATTGCCTCTGAGATAACTCGAGTTAAGAGATTTTATATCTCGATCGTCAATAGTAATGGAGCCTTCATCAACATCGTAAAATCTGTACCAATTTACATAAAAATTTAAAAATTTATACACAGTAATCAGATCGTTACAGATCGTACCTTTCTAATAATACAGCTACTGTTGATTTACCATTGCCGCTGGTACCGACAATAGCCACGGTTTTCCCAGCGGGAATGTTCAAATTGAAATTCTTTAAAATAACGGTATCGGGTCTAGTAGGGTAACTGAAAGTCACATCTTTGAAAACTATATTCCCTGCTAAAGATTTATCCGCGATTACGTCACCACCGATCATCATTGGCGAAGGCGGCATATCTAAGTACTAAAAAAAAAGATGTAACAAGATATAGTTTTTAACTTAAAATAAAATTGTACAATCATAATAAAATTACCTGGAAAACTCTGGCTCCTGCACTTTGCCCCCTGACGAAGGTTCCGAAGAGCACAGACAACTGACCCAAAGACTTTTGTATGGTTTGTGTAGCCATCAGAAAGGCCATGAGATTACCCGGAGACAATTGTCCCGTGGAGAGTAACTGTCCGCCAAGATACAACGTAGAAAGCAAGATACCATTGAGCAGTAAATTCGTCCCCGCTTGGAAGAAACTTATGCCAAAACCTAATCGTTCGTACAAATCGGACGAATATTCGATCTCTTTGTAAAACATCTCCGCCTCTTTTTCCTCCGCGGCGAAAGCTCTCACCTGATAAAAGATGGAAATGTAAAAGGTGTGATATTAAAATTTTGGTAGGATACCTTTTCAGATGATTATCTTTCTACCGTTCGGATGTTCTGTATGGCTTCCTCGCACACGGCGGTGGATTTTGCGACTTGATTTTGCGCCTCCATCGATAGCTTACGCAAACTTCTTCCCAGAAGAGTACCAATAAAAATTATCGGAGGTAAACTGAATACCACAAGAGTGGTCAATTGCGGTGATATCACTATTACAGAGACGACACAACCAATAATTTGTGTGAGGCTTCTCAGTCCTTGAGATATGCAGATTTTAAACGAGCTTTTAAAATCTTGAATATCACTGGTCAATCGACTTACTATTTCACCAGAGCGCGTCTTGTCAAAGAACGCTATGTCTTGCATAATAATGGACTTGAACAAATCCTGACGTAAGCTCACTGCAACCCTTTCACCAACATGTGAAAGAGTATAAATATATACAAAGGTAAAAAATGCCTTGAAACGTAAATATCAGAATTTATGTAGACAAATATAGAATTTTAGACATCAAAAGACAAGGAACGTTATTCTAATTATTTTACGTACTTGTGCAATGTACATGCGGCCCAAATTAAAAGCTGGTTGAGTAAGCTGCGAAATGACTTGCTTCACAGATTCATTTTTGTTCTGACATATTTCCGTCAGCACATTTATGACATTTCCAACGCACTGTGGTATTTGTATGTTTAACAGTGCAACTATTAATGCACTCTATAAGTATGGATTGTCAGAATGTTATTTACAACAATAAATTTGTCAATTACTTTTGTACATTTATAAATACTCACTGACAGTGCTAGTAATAAATACCAGATATGTGGATACAAGTACTTGAAAAATTTTGCCCACTCAAAGGTCAATTCAGGATTGCTCGGAATGACCGGACTTATATCACTTATTCTTTTAGCCTCTTTACAAAATACAATTTGATCACGTGACTTCAAGATACAAGCAGCTGTTATTCCAAGTCCACTAAAGCCAAATTTCAATAGACATGAAGAAAGCTTTGGCTTGTTCACCTTTTCGGTGGCATATTTTTGAGAAATTTTACTAAATTCACGCTTTGCAGTTCTCCATACATTCTGGCTCCTTCCTTGCAGAACAAACTTCTGCAAGGAATATCTGAAATTAATAAAAGTTGATTTAACACGATATCATTGAAATGATGAGCTTGCTTAGAGTTATCAAACATCTTATTTAGGAAGATATGTTCTACAATTTAATTTATGTTCATTTCTTATTCTTAGAATTAGAAAAGGGTAAAAAGTAAATTAATTTATATTGGTAAAAACGGATATGTTATAGTAAGAGTAATCTAACAAACAAAAATGAATTGAAAGATAAAAATTTATTTTGACATTTTTGAATTTGCACTTTAGATTTCAAATACAATTGAATTAAAAAAAATAATAAAATGAGACATGAATCCAAGTTTGAAATAATAAATAAAGCATTTTATGTTTAAATTTATTTGAAACCAAAAATAATATAATGAGAACATAAATCTATCCCAATCCAAAATGATGTAACAGTGCATTTTGTATTCCAATCTATTTGAGTCCATTTGAATCTAAAAATACTCTGGGATTCTAAAATGCAGACTCGGATAAAGTAAAATAAATTGCAAATTTTACTTTATTTAAGTTTATTTTTATTTGAGAAAATAATTGTACATTTTATATAAAAAGAATATGAAAATAAAATAAAAAGACGATGTTATATAATATCCTGTAACACAGTAATTTATATAAGCATGTTAAACTTTAAGAAATTGTCATTTTCTTCACTCGTGTCCTTCATTAACATTTTCCACAAAAATTTATTTCTTAACTGCTATTTTGTGAGATTTGGATCCTAAGTTTATTGTATTAAATAATTTTATTCCTATAATTATAATTTAGGATTTTAATATACAATATATAATATTTATATTTTTTATCTAATACTATGTCTCTAGCAAGATTTACGCAATGGAATTAAATGCAATATAAAAATAGTGATTACCTCGAAAGCGTAGATTCATTACTAATGCAAGTGAATAACGCAGCTCGTAACACAGACATTCCTCTGATATAATTCCTTTGATATTATCGACCTGACACCTGTCTATTATGCCGGCATATGCCTCGTGTATATTTCTCGTTTATTAAATTCACGATTACGCATCACTATTAATAATCACTGTATTAATTTTCTCGCGAGACGTGACGGCGGAATATTCTTTTTAATTCGCCGGACAAAGTTAGGCTAATAATATCGTGACCAAAGGCGCCGCCATGTTTCGCGGCGACTGTCGCGCGTTCCATAAGTCGCCCACAGATGGCGCTGGACGTACCACACGGAGGTGGTTGGCCAGGTCTTTTCGCGCGCGTATGGCGCACGCACTGGCGGCTCGTAGCGAAGTGCGCGTTTCGAAATTCGTAACAATTCGCGTAGAAATGAGTCGAAACGACGAATTTATCCTCGATATTTTGTCCTCAGCAGCGCCTGACGAAAAATCCCGAGGAATGCGGTTTCATGGGGCGCGGCTGCGACAATCTCGCATTCGGAGGAAACGAGATGGAGCGGATTGGCGACGAACGATGGAATGCATCGCGTTTTGCAAGGTGAGAGCTTCATGTTTGTGGACAAAATGCGCGACAGACGCGCACGGGCTGCGGACCACTTGACGCTACAA
The DNA here is from genome assembly GCF_016802725.1 of Solenopsis invicta. Lineage (NCBI taxonomy): Eukaryota > Metazoa > Arthropoda > Insecta > Hymenoptera > Formicidae > Solenopsis > Solenopsis invicta. The sequence goes on from NC_052667.1 coordinate 6,230,471, forward strand.
CTGCTTCGCAGCATTTGATTAATCGATTGGAGCAAAGAGCTTTACTAATTGATCAATTAAAGTATGCTTCGAAGTGCTTGTAGCGTCAAGTGGGCCGTAAATAGCCACGAAGAGAAATGGCAATTGATACGTCATGTACAAACGAATACCATGCGTCGAACACCCCTCGTTGAAATTATTAAACCTCTATTATATTAATCCTGAAAACTTTTTAGAATTTTTTACATATATAGAAAAAATTAATATTAAATCAACAAAATTTGTTTCATATATTAGCAGGAGTATAAAATCTTCTTGAAAGAATATATATTATAATTTTAAATGAACATAATTTGTTTACATGAAGAAAATTTTTCTCTTCATGTAAACAAATTATGTCTGTTTAAGATTATAAAATCTTTCAAGATTTTATATTCTTGCTTATATATGAAACAATGAATTATTGATTTGATACTAAATTTTTTTTTGTGTACGTGTGTGATTTTTGTAAAATATATTCTATTATTCATACGAAAGTCAGAAGTTTTTTAAAAAGTCATAAAATTATACACATTCTGAAAAATTCTGAAATTTAAAATAAAAATTCTAAAAAATTTTTATGCAAGTTTTAAAAATTTTTTAAATGTCTGTATGATTTACGATTTTTTAGAATATTTCTTAAATTTTTTATACTAATTGGAAATATTTTTCAGAAATCCTGAGAAAGTCTATATCTTAACATTTTTTCTACTTTTGAATTCTGAAATATTTTAATGTTTATTTAAAAAATTTGAGAAATTTTCTAAAGTTATAAAGTTATGTACATTCTGAATAATTTTGTAATTTACATAAAATATCTGAAAACATTTTTATATAATTTTTCAGAATGTTTATATAAATTTATGAAATTTGTAAAAATTTTCTATAATTTTATAGTTTTTCAGAATATTTTTTAGATTTTTTATACAAATATTAATATATTTTGGGATTTACGTGTATAAAAAATTTAAAAAAAAGATGTAAATTATCTCAGTATTTTTGTAAAATGTTTCAATTTATATAAAAATTTAAAGAAAAATTTTTATTTGAATAATATATATATATGTATATATAATCTCAGTATTTTTGTAAAATGTTTCAATTTATATAAAAATTTAAAGAAAAATTTTTATTTGAATAATATATATATATGTATATATAATTACTCAATATTCTTGTTGATTATTCAAAACTTAAAAAAAAAATGTACGTATTCGACAAAAAAGTATTATCCGTAACGATAGAACGGAGAGAAATGATTGCAATTACGCTCATCGTTTATCTCGTGACAGATCGATATGTAGGTGTAGAATCCGGTATATCCGAACATATATATTTTCGCGAGAGATCTTCATTAGTCCGATCGTCGGAGAGTCGTAATTTACTCTTGACTCGCCGACGTCTGTAGAACTCGTCGCTCTTTTTTATTCGCAACTTTTCCCGGAAGTTTGCCACGTGGCGCGAGAACTCCGTTCCCCGGTATCTTCCGCGTCGCGATTAAGTGGCGTTTACGCTCTTTTGAGCGGCAGAAGCGAACTTCGATCAGTAAGCTAATACCTGGACGAAGAAAGGCTCGAAAATTGTACCTCGGCGACGGCGAGGGATCCTCGCCGTCTCGTTCGCGTGAATGGCGCGCGTTGGGCCTTAAAAGAGCTAATCGCCCCGGCTAACTCTTTGAGCGACGCGAGTTAACGACGCGTATTTATGTATTCGCCGCGTTTAATTGCCCGTACGGTTATTAGAGCTACTCTCTGTGTGCTTCCCGCTGGTCGAACGCCGCACTCGCGATGAGTATTTAAATCGTTACGCGCACTCGTACGCGCGGAATCCGCCTGATCGGGCGAGATAAAAGTGGCTGTGAAGAAATACTATGCATCGCTCTTTCGTCCCACGATCATTTAATTCGGATTGATGGTTTGAAGCAGCAGGGATTTTTCTATATCGAAGAGAAAACCTTTTTTTTCCGCAGAACCTAGTCTCTTCTTTTGTTTTGAGAAACTTGAAGCTTTTGTAATCATATAGAATTGCTATGCTGAAGTTTACGTTTCTATCCGCATTCTATATTAACACGGAAAAGAATAAAATTTTTAGAATTACAATGAGAAAAGAGTTTATCAAAGAGATAATAATAATAATGTAGTCAGGATAATTAACCAAGCTTTAATGAAATAAATTCAATTAAATGTTTCGATTAGCATAACTAAAGATTTATTAATACTTAGTAATTGTTTAATAACCGTTTAGTAATCAATTGATTATTATGTTTAGTTGCTATTAGTATAATTAATAAATATTTCTAAATGTTTGGTTACATCAATCATTTGATTGAAATTATTTCACCAAAAATTGATTGTTATTCTCTTGGACTTTTTTTTAATATAAATCTTAATTTTATCAGATCCGAGGATCGTGTATATTATTTTAAACTTTCACGTTTTTTTGAAAAAAACAGTACAATTATAAGATTATTTATGTACAGACTTTAAAGAACTCTATAGATTCTAGACTCTTTGAGAGTTTTGTTTTTTACAATGGATTAATTTATAACAATTTTATGCCACAGTGAAGAGAGGAAGATAGAAAATGTGCACTGAAAGAAAGAATTTAGTAATATTAATCAAGCCTAGATGGTTGTTATTAAGCTTTGATGAAATAATATCAATTAAATGTTTTATTAATATAATCAAATATTTAGTGATTATATTAATCAAACTATTACTAAATATTTGGTTATATTAACTGAATATTTTATCGAAAGTATTTTATCAAAGCTTAGTAACTTATCTAGGCTTGATTATTATTATGCTGAAAAAAAAGATACTTCAAATTTATTTTATTGAAACAAATCTTTAATTAAATACGAAATAAAATTTTATTTCTAGCAAATAATCATTTAAGAAAAACAAATATATTATACGGAACTATACCAAATTCTATTTATGTAAAGATTACTAAATATTTTTATATACGTAGCCATTACATTACTTTGACTCTGCTTGATAATAGCATTCACATTAATGCGCTTTTTTATTCTAATTGTTCTTTATGTAGTTTATATTGTTCACACATAACCGAAACTTTTACCGTTCAAAGTAAACAAAATATCATTACTATAAAATTGAATATTGGATCGAAGCTACTTTCGTCCATTTAGCTTTTAGCTCTTGCCTTATAACGCGCGAGAGAGGAAATTTCGTTACAGAAAAATTGGTCTTTCAGACACTTAAGCGAATCGGTGATAATAATCTATTCTGCCTGCTACTTTTTATTTCATTTTTCATACTTTCTGAAAAGTATGAAAAATCTAGCACTTTTTTTTGCTAACAAAAGAGATTCTATATTTCTCTGACACTTTATCTATTTTTATTATTATACGAGAATAGAATTCCGGGTAATAAAGAAAAATCGTTACATGTACTAACTTAGCTTTTAAAAAGATACGCTAAGATTCAAAAAAAGAAGCCCCATACCATTTTCGATCTCACTCGGTGCAAATTGTTTACCATACTTGTGCATATACTATACTACTGAAGTTTCCTTTAGTTTTCTTCTTTCTCATAATTTATCTCGTAGAGTAGGGCGGCGAGTTGTCAGAGCGCGTGTTTTTCAAGAATGCTCTTTACGAATGCTGGAAGAATATCTTGCAAACGAGTTTGCGTCATCCGCGGCACTCAACGTACTCCGAGAACGGCGGGAACTTCACATTAAGCCCTGCCTCTCGGATCTACCATCGAGTCGAGGTCACCCTTTTAACCCAGATTTGTGGTATTTGCTGATTGTCCGCCTTATCGTCGCTCTTTAATATTTCCTAATTTATGATGACCTGAGATTTTTTTGAGATTTAGCACAGTAACCATCAAAGTGTAATGGGAGAAAGAGTCTTATCATATTCGTGACGAACTTTTATAGAATTAATTTAATAATTTATGTTTATTACGTATTAGAATAATGATTATGAAGATTTAGACCGGTATTCATAAGTCGCAAATAATTTTAAATCTTTGAAAGAAAAAAAATCAATGAATGAATGAATGAATCTGTAATTAAAAGAATGTATGGGTCATATCTCAAAATAATAACAAAAAATATAAAAATTTCATAGAATATTCTAATATTACGTTTGAATATCTGTAAAATTGGAGCACAATTTATTTATTTATTTAAAAGATACTTAATTTTTTGTTTACTCATTGTTATGTAAAATCGCGTTTTGCAGTACTTATTTGATGAGAAAATAGCATTACCAGTTAAATCAAAATTTTTACACATACTAATAAAACTCTAATATATTCATGCAAAAATTTATTTAAATCCATTTACTCGTTTGAAAGTTATTTATTTAAAACTTCAGCAAAATATAGTAAGTAATTTTTACTGCAAAAACCATTATAAACCAAATTTTTCATTATTTTTTTCTTTGTAGCTAGTTTCAGTGCCAACATTCGGGTATATGCGATTAAAATTTTTTATTGTTGATTAGGAAAAAAAAATAAACCTAGACTTTATTTTTTAAATTTCGATAACCTTTAGCTCGTATTGCGTAGTCAAAACATTCTTAATTATGCTTTCAAAGATGGAAAATTACTTATGACTATAGATACCGGCTTTAAAATCTTATTGATCCTCTAGGTCTGCAAATTGAATAGAGAGTTTGTTGCTTATATCTTAATGGTAAATAAATATTAATGCAATATAAAAACTTTTCAAATAACAATGTAAACATAAAATGATAAGAATATACGTATTTCAAGTTAGGAAACGCGACTGAGCGTTGAAGAGTTAAATATAGCTTATATTTCCTTAAACTTAAATAATAGCACTTTGGACCAGAACCATCGTATCAGATGTAAAGGAAACGCGCGTTATTTTGCGTACGAAAATATTTCGTAATAAAATATTTTGTGATACAATGCGCAAAATCGGCGCGTACTTCGCATAAGAATCCAATATCGCGGCGGACAGAGATTTTTCGTAGGAAATCCGCTGGCTCGTCGACAGAGCGAGGAAAGACAGTAAAAGAAAGAAAACGAGAAAGGGTGAGGGAGGAGAGAGAGCGGAGAGGGAGCGAGCGTGGGAGAGAAAGGGAGAATTCAAGTATAAGCGCCGTACAACTGCGACAGTTTGCCGCGCCGCGACGGCCGAAGAATGGACCAAATGAAGCCTTCTAAATTTCAACACCCTCTTCGTCGCGCGAGTCTCTCTACCCTCCCTCTCACCCTTCGTCCTCGTCGCACGAGCGGAGTCCGCGGGTCGCGGCGGCGACGGCGGCGACGGCAGCGGCGGCGGCGGTGGCGGGTACGAGAGAGCCCCGTCGTCCGTGAAACGCACGCGGTGCCGGCGTACGACGGGGTGGCGATGACGCAAAGTCAGCGCGGGCCAATGGACTCGGTTCTGGAAACAGCCGGAACGGTGCACGACTGCCGGCTCGCGATTGGGCGTGGCTCCAAGGGGGGCACCCCCTCGGCTCTCCGCTGCCGGGGTGGGGTGGGGGAAATCCCCAAAGTGTGCCCCGGGGTGTAATATCATACCGCTAGGTGGATAAATAGACGTAGCGCGAGGCTACGTCGGCGCGCCGACGGGAGGGTAGAGACGGAGGGGGTGGAGGGGGGATGGAGAGGCCGCGGATAGGAAGGGAGATGACGGACGGAGGAAAGTAGGGGGAAGAGACGGAGGTTTCGGGGATATGCGAAACGCGCGTAGGGAGGATACGGCGAAGAAGGAGGAGGATGGGGGGAGGTCGCGGATGGTTGCTCGAGGCCAACCGGGGAAGAGGTGGGGTCCAGGTCTGGTTAGAAAATGGTCGCGAGGGGCACCGAGGACCAGGGGGAGGGGGGGAGGAGCGGATGCGGGGCGCACACGGGAGGTAAACGAGAAATCGGGCGACTGTGCACCGCGACGACGGCGAACTAGAACAAATAATGGTTGTAGTCAGCCTCAGCTTCCGAGAGAGAGAGGTATTTTCCAGTCGCATAAATCGCGCTCGGGCACGCTCGGCGGGGAATGTGGGCCCCGCGGAGGGCACACGCCTGTTCCTCTTGCTGTGAAGCGCTGCTCGCGTCGGGAGGGAAGCTGACCTACGACGAGAAGTATTGACGAATCCAAGGACAGTACGGGAATTGATATTAGAACTTTTGGGCCCTGCGCACAATGGATAAATATTGGGAATAGGAATTTGAGTTTTACAATTAGTTTTAGGATATAACACATTTAGGATATAACACATCCTATTAATATTCTATTAATATCATTGCGCGTTACATTCAATATTTATTGAGAAAGCTGATTCTAAAATTTTTATTCTTATTTCTAATCTGTAATATTCCTTCATTTTGCGCAGGACCCTAATTAAAAACTACTATTGGAAAATTTGGGTTAAATTTAACATATGTTGCATGCTCCAAAAGGTTTGTTAACTCAAATTTTTATGTTAATTTCACAAAAAATGAATATGTTAGAGAAAGCAATGAAAATAATATATACAAAAAGTCAACACAAAAATTATAACACTTTGATTCAATTGTAGAAATGTATTTCTTCAATGAAATTAACATTTATAGAATACGTATGTTAACACTTACATATTATTTATTTATTTTAGAATTCTAACGTTTCAAAACTGCGTTATTTTTGTTATTTATTTAATTGTTCATAAGTTGTAAAACACACTTTGTATATTTATATTAAAAATTTTTGTTAAAATTTTTGTATTGAATTTTTAACATGCTTGAGTGTTAATTTAACATAATGTGATTATGTTATTTAAATATTTGGTGTTAAATTTATATTTAATATTTTTTATTTTTAGTATCAAAATAATCGATTTAGTAGTAAATGTATGACAAGTAATATAAAAATAGTGTAGTTTTGAAACGAATTTTAAAATAAATGAATAATGTACATGTCAACATATTATGAGTGTTAATTTTATTAAAGAAATATGCTTTTGCAATTTGTTTTTGAACTTGTATCAATGTTGCAAGGTGTTACATTTTTTGTGTTAATTTTGTATTTTTTCGTAATATTTGTTGCTTTCTAACATATTTATCTTGTATTACGTTCATACAAAAATTAAATAGATTATTTGGGACATGTAATACACGTATTAAATATAACATACATTTTTCAATTGCAGTATTTTCAATTGCAATATTTTGATGCTAAATGTTGAATAACAATTTAACACACTACTTAAATAACGCCACGTTATGTTAAATTAATACTCGAGTGTGTTAAAAATTCCACACAAAAATGTTAATAAGGACCGTTAACATTTTTGACATAAATGCAAACTATTTTCTATTGTGTAGAAAACAGTTTCTTCAACTTTTTCCTAAACAAAGGATTGAGATATAAATAAGAATTTCCAAAACAAAAAGAGACGACTTTTGATCCTTTTTACTATCTGTTACTTTTCAATTTACGAAGTTGATTATCAAGAGATATCGCAATGTACATCGTCACTTCGAAGAATTATCCTTGACACGGAGATGCCTACACGCGAAAATGCGAATGTAATTTGTTTCGTATATAGGACGGATCGATAATTACATTGCGAGAGATATCGCGTGGCGAGGCTGCGTTATTCCGGCAGTCTCATCAGTTCTCAAATCTAATTCCACGTTGTGGTAATTACGATCGTTCGGAAGTTTATCGATATTACTTACTTACCGCGGATCTTCTACATTCTTGTATCAGCAATCTTCGCACGTACGAACGTGCCGCGAGATTCAAATGCATTCACGAAAGCAGATGTACCTTATGCGTGATAATTCGCGAGCCCTCAGTTCGACCGGACATACAGATATTTCGCTGAATCGCTGTAACTCTATTACATCGCTGAAATGGATGTGGGTCTTTTTCTGTAAAATGTCAGTCGTTCCTGGATTGAGTTACGATGCGTGTTCATCGGCAACAAAAGGGGATAAAACGTACGGAACAATTAAAATTTAAAAAACGAGAAGGGGGTAATATGGTACCTATTTTCATTTTATTGAATAATTTTGTTAGTAATCAATATTTTATATTGAAACTTTAACGATTGTATTCGTCAAAGTATTATTTAACAGATTCTAGACTCAAAGTGAATGAAATATTTACTACTTGGGACGTGATTTATAAAAAAAAAGTGGCGCGCTGCATAATCAGTGGGAGAGGAAACGTGGTAACATGGCTAGCTCAAACATAAGTGTAAAAAATTAGTTTAGTTTAAAAACCGTACATTATTTTGTTATAACATTATATATTTTTAATTTTCTACTGTTTAAAATTTTTTTATGTTTAAAAACTTTAGAGATATCATTTTACCCTTCTTAACGTTAAGCAATAAGCTTGAAATGATATCTCTAATTTTGAACACAGCCCTCTGGAGTGACAATCGATTTATCGAAGAAATACTTTGACATAAATATTTTGCTTAAAAAGTCATATCAACAAAATCCCATGCTATTGTTTAACTTTGCATAACTCAAAATGTGTACAGCCGGATAAAAAGTTAGGTAACAAAAAAAAAAACACTCGAGTATACATACATTCATGTGATAATACGCCCAAGTTTAAGAACAATGAGCAAGTGTGTGTAATTAAGTGCTAAAATGCATCTTGAAAAAATTTCGAAAAGCTCAAAAGTAAAAATGCTTTGTAACAATTGTCGGCCATTGTGTAGTGGCATTTAGCGCCACTAAAAAACGGCCGGCTACTAAACGAATACTTCTGTAAGCAACTGTTGGAATTTGCCACCTAATAATGCAGGTATTATAGTATAGGGGTATCCGTAATGCCGCCTTCTTCTCTAACATATTTTCATTTATATATTTTGCAACTGCACGAATTAAATCCATTTCGAAGTGCAGTAAACTTTGTGAATAGGTACTTGTAGAAAGTAACAAAATGTTTATAGCTGTTGCTCTCTCTCTTTCTCTCTGTTTAATAATTTCAACTTGAGTCTTGATTTGCGTGAAAAAAAAAATACGAGATACAGTTCGGCAAAATAAAATCCAATTTAAATCGCGATTTGAAATTTCACGCGCCACATCCGTTGTAAATAAATATATTCGCGGCACTTTCCGCGCGTTCCGTTTTGCATTCGCGGAAGTAAATAGCGACGCAAGAATCCGCTGGCGTGTGAGGAACGATATCGGTAGATCTAGTGCGGGGAAAACGAGCTATCATCGAGAAAAGCTGGCGCGCCTGAAGCAGGGAGCTGCTGTCGTCTCGCATGCGATTTTGTAGAATGCTGAGCGCAGTGTGTAGCGGAACAGGATGTTGTCAGCTGAAATTAAATTTTCCTCCGAGAGCGGCGGGTCGCTCGGCAACCTGATATTGTGGGCGTTTTAAGCTACGTACACATCTACAAGCACGCGCGCACGCCGATGAAATGTTCTCCAATGCTCGCTTTGCCACAATCCCGAAACTGTCGTGCCGAAGAAATAATGATTTGTCTAATCTTCAATTATTATATAAATTACATCCGCATATATTATTTGTATTAATCGATATAGAGAAATATATATTTAGCTTTAGAATTTATATGTTTATTATGATTTGTAATTATTTTAATTTAAGCGATAATTTTATTTTTTACAGATTGCTAATTTACGTAGAATAGAAAATAGAAATGTTTAGAAAAGCGCCGTCGTGAAAAAGAAAAACGTTTTTTCTATTGAAACATTCGTTGAACTTTGAGTTATTAATATATTTTTATAAATTTTTTGTTCAAAATATTTGCACAAAAGCACACATGTTATTATTCAGCTTTTCTCACAAAGCAAAATTTAAATTTTGTAAAAAATTCTTTACCTACTTTTTATCTTTTTTTCTATTTATTTTAAAAAAAATATTTAGTATTGTAAAAATATTTTTTACAGATTAATTACCTGCGTAAATTATCCTCAGCTTCATTGTTTGCTACAATCATAACTTCATTACGTAAATAGCGTGAGCTTGCAAAAATAACGTGCTTGTGGGGCACTAAAATATCTCCCTCCGATCCTGCTGAAAAAAAGTCGCGACAATGGCGGGACACTTGGTTTTCTTGGACTTTCCCCGCTTGGTTACTCCTGGGGTAGCGGATAAATGGCTACCTCGTTTCCCGTGCACCCTTGAAGTTGATTGTATCAGGGGGCGGGAGGGAAAAAGAACTGTTGAAAGAACGGACAAAGGAACGGGCAAAAGAACGCGGAAAGCGGAGAACGGAGTAGATGACATCGCCTTCCACAACGCGACTATTCAACGTGCTTGCCGTGCTCTGTGCGAGTTATTATGAATTGCACTTAATTTGATATTTTCCATTCAGCAGACTGTTCGAATCTTACTTTAAAAGAATTATCGAGTGCGTTAACTGTTACGAAAATACTTTTTTTTTGCGGCGTCAAATATATTTTTGCGATTAGTCGTTTATTTATTGAAAACAGGCATTGGTGAAATTTTGCGATAAATGCATTTGGCACAACGCTCGCACCATTTTTGACATTTTATTAATTTCTACAATAATTTTTCTCTCTTCCATTATATTGAAAAATCTTTTTTCTCTTGGTGCGTAACTTTTTTTTATCTTGTTTGTCTTCGAATCATTCAATACTGTATGTTAAATGTATAAAGCTTGTACTGCACTTTTTATCTATATTCATAATGCAAACACAGAATTGTCACGCTACGATATGCATCAAACTATCGCTAACTTTTACCGTTTTATTACGCTATACATCAATGGTACAAAAATCATCGAAATTACAATCAATTTTTGATCTCGAAGCTATTTTAATTTAAAAGCTCTCATTCATTGGCACTCTGTCAAACCATCAATGACACCTGTAAAATTATTCATATTCTATATTTAAAAAACAAGAAATGTCACTTTTCGGTCGAATCCCGATGCTTAATAATATTTCTGTATTATTAAATACATTTTTTTCATTTCTATAAGATGTACAGGACATTTCTTAGAACATTAAGAAATTTATGAAAAAATTATAGATTTAATATTGCATGTGAAGGTAGTAGAAAAAATTTGGTGACAATTTTTTATCTAGACAAAAAATTATTTCAAAAAGTAGACGTGTGCTTTCATGAAAATATAATTAATAATGAAATAATGAAATAAAAAATTATGATAAGAATCTGAGTTTTTTGATTTAAGTACTTTAAATATTCAAGATGATTTATGTAAAATTTTATTGCTATGCAAAGATCAGTTCTGTAAAATAAACAAAATTTATTTATTTATTTACAAAATAATTAAACAAACAATCACAATAAAACTTTATACCAATCATCTTGAATATTTAAAATGCTTGCATAAATAATTGAGATTTTTTAAATGTGTAAAAAGTAATTTAACTTTTAATTACAAATCTTCGCGCGCTATACGCTTGTCAACGTATAGTTTTAACGCCGATTTCGAACGGCCTATTAGAAGAGACTTTCTTGGACAGAATCACTGTTGGTGATTTGTTTTTGCTTTCCAAAAGGTGGCGATCGCTTTCAAATTGATTAAATACTGATTTAGAGTTACACTGCTCTGGGTGGATTTGAACTCGGACCTTTGATACGGAGAGTAAATAAACCATAAAAATATATTATTAAATAAAAATGTACTTCTATTCACACAACTTTCTTATATATATATATATATATATATATATAAATTATTTGAAATGTTAATATTAAACAAATTTCCAAATTTTATTTACTTTACAAGGGCCGTGTTTATCCTAAACATCCTTAAAGTGCAATTATTAATTAAAACTAGAAATAATATCTCAATTTAAATTAATCGTCAATTTTAATAATTATGCTTCAAGTATAATTAATACGGAAATATCATTATTTTCCAGAAGCATTAAGATCCACTTTGGCATTGGTAAAATGGCATTTCTTATTCCTTACGTTACACCAAGTCTAACTTATTATTCTTATATTTAACATTAAACAAATTTGAGGTTTAGCCCAACAGATAACATTTGCGGGTAACCTTTGGACAAAACAAATAAAATTCAGAACGTGAAATGACTAGAGCTAAATATGGAGTATGAATACGGACGAAAGTATCGAATCCGTAATTTGCCGAGGAGTTTGATCGGACAAACAAACCCGTCCTCGGATATTTATTATGAATTGTTCGCGAAGCGATGCGATGGCGCGGCATTGTCATCGCGTGCGGTGGCTTATGAACCCGGCTATCTTCCTTGATACCGCGGGATCACTTTGAAATAAATGATCCTCGGCGCTTTGTGCGACCAACGACATCACCATTAACGACCCTCTCGTCCGACGAGAGTACGCGGTGACGGGGGTTGATCGCTATAAATTACGACCGGGCATTAGATCGTAAAACTGTGGGGCGCGACGGTCGATTTGTTTGCGGGATCGTCGTGCATCACCGAGGGATCGGGCCCGATTCGCTGGCCGCATTGCCATTTCCATCGGGATCGCAATTATTGCCTCGGAGAACGGTTATTAGAAGTAAATAGTTCCATGCGGCCGGGTAATAGAAGCGGCCGTCTATCGCTTCCTATTGAATCGCCAATCGATAACGCCAATAGCGAACTATTTTCCAAACTCGGGGAATAATATAATGCTAAATATCTTATTCAATAACTTTTGGCGAATGAAAAATTGTGGAAAAAAAGTGACGTTAATTCATATCAAGCGCTGTTATTTCAATTGTTATATTTCTTGCAATATTTATTATAAGTTTATGTAATAAATAATAAATTTATATTTCATATAATAATTATTTATAGTTCGTATAATAAATCTATTATATGTTTATATAATAAATTAACAAGTCGATAAAAAATTGATCAAACTTAAATCAATTTTAACATTTAAATCGCGCATGACGCAGCAAAACTTTAATATTAAAAGTTGAAACAAATTTACATACATAACAATTAGTATATATAACAAATAATTAATACCGACATAATATACAGTGGTCATGAAAATAGAGCCATTTGTATAAAAATTGATGTATTTATATTAGTTTATTATTGCCTTTATTTTAATATGAGTGGCAATAAAAAATAAAAATTTGTTTTTAGTCTCTTGTATTTGAAATAAATAATATGATCAAAGAAATTTAGTACAAATTTAAACTTCATCATTTTTATTGATGATTGTTGTTTTGCTTTCTCAGTGATTCTATTTTTTTATGATCACCGCCCTGTCTAATGACATTTATAGATAAAAAATTAAATTTTTACGTAAAGTATTATATGAATGACTAAGTTACGCTAATTTACGTTGTTACAGAGATCATAGTAGCGCGATAAATTGAATAATATGCCACTTGAAAAGAAAGTCGAAACGATTTGAGAAGCATATTTTGATGAGGGCCGTAAGGGTTGCCGCGAAAGTGCGTGCGTCGGAATACATTATGGAAAGTAATAAAACGATTCGGCGTGTCGCAGCACGTGACAGGTCCCATACATACGGGAAGAAGGTTTTCTCTCTTTCTCTTTCTACCTCCCTCTTTTTCTTTCTCTCTCTCTCTCTCTCTGAACGAACGATAATCTGTCGCGGTAAACGCATCTGTTGTCGCGCGAGCAGGTGCGGCGTTTCAATTCGCGTCGAAAGTGGATTAAGAGCCGGGCTGCGTTTTTGTTGGGTCACGTGCGCCAGTCAAAATAAATCTGTTCTTGTAATCGGATTTACAGGCCGTGGCCGATAAACTACCGGGCCGGTTATGAACTTTAAACAGCCGGTCGCGCGCTTCGTCCCGCCGCGCCGCGCCGCGCCGCGCCGCCGTCGACGGTCGGCGCATCATAGTTTCGCCGCATAATTTCGTTTGCAACCGTAACCGCGTGTCCGCTTTTCGGCTGGCTTTAACACGTTCGCAACATCGTACACCACCGGTGTATACGCCCATATTTTTCGTACTACGCAATCGCCACAACTGGGCATATTTGACTGTTGTGCATTGCTAAAATGTATCTAATCCGTTTTCGTATAAATGATACTATACTCAAGAATAAAGGATAATTTTCAATATTAGAAAAAAAATATGTAATGAGTTTCCTACAAAATTGAACATGTCCTTTTTTTAAAACAATTTGAGTTTTATGGCGTCAAATTATTTTCTGTTAGTAGCGTCACGAACCAATCAGCAGTCAGTGTTTTTTTTAAATGTTTTTTTTTAATATTTATTCTTTATTATAACGTTTTTTCAATATTTAAGAAACATTATTTATTGATTAGAATCATGTACAATTTTGTTTCGGCAAATCAAATAAAAAACATAAAATAGTAATATAAATAGGTAATTAATGTAAAATTTTTGCAAGAATGAAACAAGACCGGAGTTTTCAATTTTTTTTAAATGGGCTAGGTCCAAATATTAATTACAAAGCCTAAAGTTTTGTTCTTATATCTGTTATATGTTCGGAGAAAAATTATTATAAAACACTTATACAAAAAAATAAAAGGTGTTTTTGTTAAGAGCACTTTATGTAATTTTATGAAGAAAAAGTGAAAAAGTTATTGCTTTTTGTACTATAAATAGTATTTTCTTTTTTAATTTTATTATTATTAATGTTATAAAAAAAATGTAAAATGTATTATAAGATAAATAAATAGAGAGCGAGTGTATGCAAAGTTCTTACAACAATTAAACGCGTCTTTTTTAATTTGTTTCTTTTAAATAGATTTCTTAAAACATTCAATATTATATTTTCAAAATATATATTGATCAAAACCTACAATTTTGTTTTTATACCTATTATATGTTCGGAGAAAAAATTATCACATTTACACGACGTATGTTTTGAAGATAAAAAGTTTCTGCTTTTTTCCTGAAAATTTTTGGACCTGTTTGGTTTTTGTAAGAAACCTCTATAAATGTGATAAACAATTCAGCTTGCTATATCTATTTTCACCAATGTTAATTAACTTTGATCTTGGTTCAACTTACTCTTTACTTTTTCTAGTTCTTAAAATTAGAAAAAAGATAAAGAAGGTAAGTGTAAAATTGAGATCAAAGTTAATCTATGTTGGCGGAAATGAACAACGAAAACGAACGTCTTTTTCAGCAGTAAGAATTTGCATTTAAATTAGCCACACACTTTATCGTCATATTTTTCAATTTAATGATGTATCGGGCATTCAGTTTTGGCAAAGTAAATAAAATGTGGAAATGTGTTTGACACATTAAATAAACTATATGAAAGTTGTGTGAATAAAATTGTATTTTTATTTAATAACATATTTTTATAGTTTATTCTATTTGTTATGAAAAATTAAGCTATTTTTTCCGACATTAAAAAAATCTTTTTTTTGTGTAACTTTAAGTATCCAAGATTATTTATATAAAGTTCTATTATGATGTGGTAGTTATTTTGTTAATAAATGAATAAATTTTGTTTATTTTACAGAAATGATTTCTGTATTGCAATAAAACTTTGCACAAATTATTTTGAATAATTAAAGTACTTAAGTAAAAAATTCAGATTCTTTTCATAATTTCTTATTTCATTATTCAATTGTGTTTATTATTTAATTCCATTATTTAATTATTTTCATTAGAGCACATGTGTACTTCTTACCGAAATAGATTTTTATTCAGATAGAAAATCGTCATCAAATTTTTTTACAATTTTCAAATGCAATAAAACACTGTCATTTTTTTATAATTTTCTTAATATTCAATCTTTCCTAATCCTTTGAGAAATGCCCTTCATCTTTAAATAAAATGCCTTCTAGTCTAGATGACGGCAGCAATTTTGATATTTTAGTATATTTTAGAATCTTTCACATCAAGCGTTCAAGAGATATGCGCACATTACTTCTTATAAACTATTCGAATACTATTTCGCCAATATTCATAGGCTGTCCGTTTCCGCAACACTCGGAGTAACAATCTCACATTTCCGCTCGTCGAGCATAAGCGTCGTAAACGGAAGTTTATAAAAATGTTATGAGGAATTTAATTGGCCGACGTTTAATTACTTCGGCCACCGCCGCCGCCGTCGCCGCCGAAGACGGCGCGGGGTAAGCAAAGGGGTAGCCGGACTAATTGCGAAGTTTTCTACTTCGATTTTCCGGCAGGCTGCACGCTGCCGCGCCATTTCCCGGCTGCCGGTTGTTCGAATTAAACGCGAATGCAGTTTTAAACTGGGGAAGAGCGCCCCGGGGAACACCAAGTATTTTATACGGGATTAAACGCGACAAGCGCGTACGGTAAAAAGCGGCCAAAGAAATCAATAACCTCGCGTTATACGCGCGTTCCGCGCCGCGTATTTTATTTTTCCGTCTGCTCTTCTCGCGCGACCATAATCGCGATAAAATAATCCACCGAGCGAGCATTCCGTCTCGCAGACGGCGAGTCAACGAAAGGAATAATAATGTGGAAAATTATTTATGTGCAGCGCCGCTAAAAAAAGAAGATAAAAAAGAGGCATAGCTGCGCGTATCCTAAATTTACTCGTCCGTCTATTTACGTATTTACTCGTGTCTTACATTAATAAAATTGTCTGCATTCACGAGAAATGATATGTCTCTTCTTTTATTGATTTGTATTTATTCTGAACTTATTGTAGGTTCGAAGAGGCAGATGAAACGGTGGCAAATAAAAATTATATAATTCGACAAAGTACGTTTGTAATTCAAATGATTTCGGATAATTTATTTAAACTATAAAATTTAAAAAAAAAGATTAAATTCTTTGCGTCTTATTATTCTTTTGTTTTATTATTCTCAACTTTCTAACTGAGAATTAAAAACTCGGGCGAATTTTCAATTTTGAATTATTCTGCCTCAAATTCGGACGTGCAAAAAAAAAGTGAAAAACGTTTTGTGTGAAACAATTGTGAAATCGTATTCTGGAATGTTGGAAGAGTGTACTAGAATTTATTCAGATCTTTTAGAATCCAAAAACCCTTTCATAAACACTATTAAACACCAGTGACCCGGGTGGATTAGAAAAGTAGTGAAAAAAACAGGATTAAATTTACTCTTAGTAATTTCCAAATCATCCGGCGCTTCTGATGTTAAATCGAATGCTTGATTAATCTTGTCTGCAAAATCACAATGTATTCGTTACAAGGGGAGAGTTGTCACATGCGTACTAAAGCCACTTTTTATTATCTTTTGCATTTGCTGCTATTTTAGATGCAAATCAAAAGTCGAAATTATAGCTCGATGTCTCAGTCATCTATTATTACATGTTAAGCGTTTTATTAATAACAAATTAATTTGTTATAAACTTTTCTGCGAAAAGTATGATTTAGAAAATCGGTCGTCCTTACACCTGTGGTCTTTCAAATTGTATCGTCTTCGAAAATATCAAATTTATGAATTAAAGTAATTAAAAATACAAGGAACCACTAATATTTACGTTATTAATAATTTATTGAAAAAACGATATTTAAGAATTAATAAATAACAATAATGAAAAGGCAAGAATACCAAAGTAAAACTGGCTTAAATTAATTTTTATATTGACGTATTTTTATTCATAACAATTACTAGTTTTACTATTATCACTTATCAATCTTACATTAATATCATTTTTTTATAGTAAAACTTGTGGTGATGCGAATTGAGAAATTTGATAGAGTTTATAAAAACTATCGATTCAATTTTTGTAATAATTGTAAATATGTACGTAATTTTACGATAAATGTAAAATTTTCTGCAACGAGCCTTCTTTTATGAAAATATAACAATTTAAAATAAAATTGCATAATTACGTTATTATCAGCTATATAAGTTGATGAAAAATTTACATGAGTTGTACCTGATTTTCCAAAATGCTGATAACATGCATAAAACAAAATGAAACTCGTTAAATTTCTGTCTATATTACTTATTTCTTATTTGCTTTTTACTTTTGTCACTAAATGTTGATTACATGGAGTAAAAATGCAAAATGTTGAATAGATCCATACGCGTTCAATAACTTTCCCCTACCATTTATCATCGCGCAAATGCACTCGAGATCGTAATTCGGCAGCGATTCGAGCTTCCTCGAATCGAGAAAGACCTCGACGTCTGAAACGGCGCTGTTTGTAAACGATCGGAGGCATGATTATAATAACGGTTGGCTGGCTCGGTTGAAACTCGCTCGCAGTCCCGCGATTGTGTCGCTCGAATGCGGCGCGTTCTGCTCGCATTGACCGGAAACGCGAGAGTGCACGTCGAGCACATCGCGGCTGATCGCACGCTCGATAAGCATTCGATGTATGCCCATGCAGCGTAGCGGACATCGGATGCCACGCCGCCGGTCTGGCCGGAAATAAGCCCGCCGGAAATAAGCCCGAATGTCGAAATCTGCTCGACGGTCATTCATGACATTCGTCGGAACATTCCTCTCGTCCGCGCGAACCGTCGCGCCGCGTCGGCTTCGCGTATCAATCGACGGACCTTTTGATCGCGGCACCGCGCATAAATAACTTTGTTTCGCGGCAAAAACTCGGAAAAGGACTTTTCGTAAGGCAATTAAGAGCTTTACGCTACTTCGCCAACGTTTTAATGAATATTACACACTGGTTGTATATTAAAGGGATCGGTTTGATTTAGCGACTCACGCTCGCGTAAAAACGTTCTTACGTAATCTTCAGCAAATTGGATGAACACTCTGCGAAGAGCTGCAAATCACTGATCGATGATGATTTTTTTTTCAGCGTTAGCGTATTTTTTATTATCGCCTCGCGTAAAAATGTATTTTTAGCGTCCACCCCCGGACTTTGAAAATTATTTCTACAAAAATCTATGTGAAATTACGCGCGCAGTTTTACAAGGATTTTTAACATAGATTAAATTAATGTTTGACGTAGCTGATGTTTTTCCGAAAATTTCTCTCGCGTCGCATTGAAATGTGCGATCGATAATCGTCGAATAATGGTCGCTGAAAAATCCGGTAAGAGACGAAGCGACGCGATTTCGTCGATGCAAACAGATTGTGTGCAATTTAATAAAAAAAAAAACGCACGTGCACGTATCCGACATAATATCCGACATGATATATTTGTGATTTAATGATATATATTTTTTAATTTAACGTGGCTGCCGAACGCGGCGCGGCTTTTGTGCGTTCCGCGCGTATTTGCAATGTATATTTGTTAATTTAATGCTAACAATTTATCGCGGAGTTAAGCAATAATTTTTCACAATTTTAGCGCGGATAATCGAACGTGTTCTCCACACACACAGATGCATGCGCGCAAATTTCAATCATCTGAAAACCGTGAGTGAATTTCACGTCGAATTTAATTCGGCCGGTCATATCGCGGAAAATTCTTTTTTTTCTTGAAGAAGAATAATGAAGCGGAATGCTGACAGTCGCGTTTAATTAATATAATTCCAAACGATCGAGTTGATTAATAAAAAAAAAAAATAATAATAATAATAAGGATAAAATTTTTGTCGTGTAAATAAAATGCAATAAGCTCCATTCCTTTGTACATAGCATATAATAAAAAATGAGACGTGTGATCTCTTTTCGCGTCTCTTTGTATTTAAATTATATTGTGACATCGGTATGATTGAAACGCTCAGTAATCGTCGATTATCTCGTGGATCAATTTCGGCGGCCACGGGTGGCGTAAAAAGCCGCGGGAAAAATTGCCCCGGCCTCCGGGATGGGGACGGAAAATATTGCGATTAAAGCCGCTCGAATTAGCGCGGAGGGGGGCAGGGGCGCGTGGGGCAATAGAATAATCATGCGAGACGTTAACCTGTTAGGCATTAGTGGCGCATGATAGGCACGCTGCGGGTGGCGTCGCGTCGGGATGAAACGAGAGTGGCTGCGGGGGTACAGACGAAATAGATTGAGAGGAAGGGGTGGGAGGGAGAGTGAGGGAGAACGAGAGACTCGTTCTCTCCTTCTCTTTCTCTCTCTCGCTCGTCAGGGAGTAAAACAATTACGGCTCCGCGTCGACGTACACTCGACCGAGCACCCCTCGTATCGTGTTCAGCAGCCCCGCACGCTGTAGGGGTGTTCTTCGGCCTTTGGCGACGCGCACGAATCACCGCTGCGAACCCGCTTGACGCGCATTCACCGAAACCTCGTCGAAAATCTCAGCGCACGCTAGAAATTCGCCAGAATTACAGGTATTGGGAACCGGTATATATAAGGCCCACTTTAAACGATTTGTGATTCGAGATGGTGTTCTATGAACGATCGAAGAGCTTATCTTTCGCAAATCGTCTTAAATCTATATTTACTATAAGAAAATCCTTTGTGAAAATCTTTTGTGAATATGTGCGCGATTTTTGTGAGAATATAATATAATATGATATAAATATAATATAAATTGATGTAAGCTTTTCAACACATTACACACATGCAAAAAAATATCAATTCTGTTGCTAAGAAAAGCGTTTACTTAATTTACTTTTTTTTTCTTCTCGCAAATAACGATTATCTTTAACAAAGAATACTTTCTTGATAGCTGTCCTAAAATATAATCATCACAAATTTTCGAAATATTTATTATCATATACTGAAAAAGAGAATTTACATTCTTTCGAAGAATAATATGAAATAATATGAAATTTCGAAGAAAAGTCAGTCTAATAAGCTAATTGAATTTTTGTTCTCTTAAAGAACTCAATCTTTAAGTAGATAGGTGGTCACGAGTTACGTAAGCAGGTAGGTGAGGTGCTGATAACTTCCCAAAGAAATATTATTGTTATATTTTTTATTATTATATTTAAATTTAAATTAGTTAAACTCTTAGAACATAGAGGAATGTTAAAAATAAATTTTGTAAACTCTACTTTTTATTTTTCTTTTCCAGAAAAAGTTTTCTAATTCTGCATTTTTTGCCTGGAATGCTGTGGCCACCTACCTATTTAAAAGTTAAAGTAATAAATTATTAAAATTCAGAATATATTTTGAATAAATATGCTTATGATGAACTTATAATAGATTTGCGGATATACTCATAAACGTATGAAATATTTGAAATAAGTGATATTTACTTAATTCAAAGATATATTTTTCTGTGTGTACACAAAAATTTATTTTCAGTAAATATTATACTTGTTTCAAATAAATGGAAATAAAAAAATAAAAATTGAGTAATCACTTTTCTTAACAAGAGGATGACATTTTGCGAGTTTGCCAAATTAAAATTTTTTTTTTTTTTTTGGTTTGGCAAAGAAGAATAATTTATTATAATTTTTTATGTTGAATCCAAAAGACACGAAAAAAAATTTATTACGTCAAGTTTATGGAAAAAAATGTAGTTGAAACGCCCCAAAAATATGATTTTAATTATTTTTGCAAATTTGTAGCTGATGTATCCGATATTCTATAGATTTTTTAAAAGAGTTCAAATTAATGACTGAATATTGTATTGTGTTTTAATATAAAAATATTGAATTATTTATTGCAAGCACTATTGCAAGCACTCAGGCTTTGTTTTCAGAGGTTGATATATATGCTTGCAAAATAAAGCATGACGATTGTCCTATTGTAGCCCACTGCAAAACCATTGCACACAGCCAAAAATTTCAATAGTGGATTTAATAACATGGGACTGAAGGTACTTTTTTTATAACAATTTTTTTTATTTTTCATAAAACTAATTTCGTGATTTTAATAAATAATTTTTTTACGAAGTATGATTTTTTATTCTTTGAAAGAAAATTTTTTATTTTTAAATAAAATATTTATTTTTATTTTTAAATATATTTATTTTCAAATAAAAATATTTATGTTTAATATTATTTCCTTGATTAAAAAAATATTTCCTAAGTTTAAAAATAAATTATTTTATACTATTCAATATTTATTTAAGTCAAGGAAATGTGTGATTTGAACGGAAAAAACTTTTTCAGTGCATATACCAAATCCACTATTGAAATTTTTACTATTTGCAATGGTTTCGCATTGGAATTGTATGAAACAATTGTTCTAGTTGACACAGTGCGACTACACCCCCTAAAAACAAAGCACGCCGGAAGCTTAATGATGCTGGCGGTAAAAATTTGATATTTTTAAATTAAAGTACAAAGTTCAAGCACTTAATTTCCTATTTGAAATCTTGTTCAAAGTTTTAAAAACGCGTTTTTGATGAGAGTTTTAACCTCATTTTGTTTCATAAACTTTTGACGTGGTAGAACATTTTTACTTGTTAATGCGGATTTAACGCACGAAAAATTACATGAAACTATTCTTGTTTTAAAAACAAAATCGCAAAATCATGCAGATCTTATCTGCCAAATTATAATTGTGTGTGATCAACGAGGCCAATGAACTAGCAAAAAATAAAATGTTGCATACATGTATTTATTTATAATATCAACTTCGAACGCGACGGAATATTTTTTAATCTACCAAACTGTGATTAATAAAGAGAATCTGGCCGGAAGAGCGTATAATATTTATAAAATTAAATATGAAATAGTTAAATGCGCAGGGTTCCGCGAATTAATCAGGCTGCAGACGATATTTCAAATCTATCCGAGTAATTTCATCTCACTCGTACACGAAGTTGCACGTTTTAGATTTAAATGGGAAGGTTTACACCGGTTTTCGTGTCTCGACGAGAAGTCTCATCACGGCGTATAATTTCTTGCGACTTGAAATTTTTGCAACTTCTTCGAACTGCTTCCTCGACCGGGTTGAGACGCGCCGCGACGTTCTGCCGGGGTGAGAAGAACGGCGCGCCATTTCCGACGATGACAACGAAGAATTAAGCCCGCGGTCCCCGCGGGCTGTGTATAACTCGGCCGAATTATTACTCCGAGAAGTTTAAATCGTCCCGACGCGGCACCGTCCACGCCCGGGGGGCACGTCGGTCCCCGGTACTCTCGCTCTCGACCCCCCCTGTTCCGGCTCGCTCGCCGACAAATTTAAATCTCGCTAAGCCCAGGCCATTAGTACGAAGCGCAAACAGCAAACAGTGCATTAAACTCTGCTCGTCTGTATGCACACGCGTATACGCGCGTCCTTAAACGCGAAGCCAAGTGTCTGTTCCCACGGGGATTTCGCGACCGACCTTACGCACCGTGTGCGTGGATCCGTTCGATCGTCCGTCCGTTCGCTCGTTCGTTTCGTTCGTTGCGCCTCTCTCCTGTTTACGCGCGCTCATCCAGAGGCGTCCGGACGAGCGGGGGTTGCTCGCTCGGACGTGACATCGGGCGGACCGCACCTCGTGATGGTTATTTTGCTGGCGAAATTAAATTTGTAAATACGCGGTCGCGCATCGATCGGCCGTGACGTGAATTCGTTAAATTGTAGAAACCGCGACTCGAGCTACCGTTTCTCAAACTAGAATATAGGGGAGAGTTGCCATTTAAGCTATTTTTTTTTATTATATTTCGCGTTTGGTGCTGTTTCGCACGCGAATCAACATTGAAAATCGTAGTTCGATGTTTCAGTGATCTATTATTACGTATCAAACCTTTCAGTAATGATAAATTAAATTGTTGTAAGTTTTCCTGCGAAAAGTATGATTTAGAAAACTGGTCGCCTAAAGCGTATTTGTTGTCTTAATTATTTTATTAATTTACCAAAAAAGCGATTAAATATTTAACAATAAATAAATTAGAAATGAAAAGATAAGAAATGAAACTGGCTTGAATTTATTTTTATAATTGATAAATTATTATTTATAGAAATTACTAGTTTACTATTATTATTTATCAATTTTACATGAGTATCATTTTTAGTAGTACGAATTAGGTGTTAAAAGAGTTTATAAAAATGTCGATTTAATTTTTATAATAATTGTAAATATGCATATACAATGAATGTAAAATATTCTATAACAAACCTTCTTTTATAAAAATATGATTTAAAATAAAATCAAATTGCATAAAATTACGTTGATATAAGTTGCATAAGTTGAAAAATTTACACGAGACATACCTTATTTCCTAAAATGCTGATAGCATGCACAAAATAAAATGAAACTTGTTACGTTTTTGTTTATATTAATTGTTTATTATATACTTTTTACTTTTGTCACTAAATATTGCTTATATGAAATAAAAATGTAAAAGTAAAAATGTATTGAAGAGGTACGTTTTAGGAGACTGGTACGCATTCAGCAATTTTTCCCTATTTGAGATGGAAATAATATCGAGTCCGTATCTAATTAATATTTAGTAATTTTTTAGTCAGAAAAATACTCAATGATTTCTTATGATTCGTAGGGCAAACATTGTGCTTCCAACGTTTTATTAATTATAAACTTTTTAAAGGATATAAGGGAAAGTATCGAACGTCTTTTGTTGTCTGAATTCCACTCGCGCGTACGTATGTACGTCGGCATTTGATATATTTGTATACTTTTATTCTACTTGCGGAAACGACTTCGATATCTGCGCAAAAGCGGCCAAAAGTTTTGAGACACATGCCTGAACTTTCCCAAGGAAGCTATACATTATAAATATCGTGCTCTTTTTCCCAGCATCCCGTTGTGTCGACGAATCTTTTTCAATCTTCTCAGAGAAAATTGTCCTTTTCTTTCTCTCTTTAGCTTTCCTCTTGTAAATGTGCAATTTTTTTTATTTCATATTTCTGTGCATAATTCGTTTCTAACTACGATATAAATAAGTCTGTAATTTTTAAAATACACCTACATGTATTGAGAACATAAAATATACCGAGAAAAAAATTGTTAAATTGACTAAATTTTTTAACTTGATTATATTTCTTCAATTCAGATATTACATATTTAATTCGAATACATAAAATACTTGAACTTTAAGCATTTATATATTTAACTTAAAAATATAAATAGTTGAATTGAAGACATTTAATCAAGTTCCAAATTTTAGTCAATAAAGATCCGCGATAAATGATTTTCTTTGATATTGAAATGCATCTCGACGTTTTTGTTAAAAAAAATATAAATTTTTTAATTTTTTTAAGTAATATTCTTCTTTGAAAGGCTGAAAAAGTGTTTTTAGAAATTTTTTTAGGAAGATATAAAAACACCAATTAATATCAAATTTTGCACACTCTTTTATTACTCGTTTAATGATATCTTAATATTTTTTAAATTTAAAAATGCTACTTTTTTACGTGTTATACATTGATCATTATTAGCATTATTAGCATTAATGCAAAAATGGCGGAGGGATAAACAAAAAAATCAAAGTTCTTCTCATTCAAGTGTAATTAAAATTAGAACTAAATAAAAATATTAAATAAAAATTTGACAGAATGACATTCTTGATATTTTTTTTTTATAAACAGAAATAATAATTACATAATAATGATTCTAATTTCAGCTAGAGAGGGACATACGAGTATGATGTATTAAAACAAATTCTTGTCGACATTTCCAATAGTTTTCAAGAAATTTATTCTATCGGATTGAAAAACACGATTTCGAGAGAAACAGTTTGAAGCTTCAAGTACATTTTTTTCAAGTATTACATATGATTTATAACTTTGTTAAATTATCAAATATTGACAAAACATTTGGGCGATATATTTTAAATATTCAAATATTAAGAACATATATTTTTAAAAATCGAATTTTTTGAACTTTTAAATGAGAATATCTTCTTAAAGAATTTATTATTTACTAATATTTAATGGTAATTTACCATAATTTTATTAAAGAAGACAATTCAAGATATTCTATGTAAAAATGTTGTGTAAAAACTTTTTACCTGGGATCATTTTTAAGAAATAGATTTAGAAGTAAACTTCTTAACGTGCGAAAGGGCGACACGTTAAAACACAATTAAAATTAATGGAGGGCCACGAGGAAAATGCGCGGGGAGATTAAGCGGCGCCACGTTCGAACAAAATTTCTCGGCTCTCTGTCGCCGCAGCAACGGCGACGAAGAAGCCGGGAAGAAATCAATGCCGAAGGATAACACGCGTCCTTGCTCAGGGACGAGCAGTCTCCGGCTGCTGCTCTCGAGACCTCGACCAAGCGAAAACTTTGTCCAAGAATCTAATATCATCCTTGGCTCGTACACATTCTCAGAATTCCATTGTACGCCAGGACTGTACGGTACACGATGTCCTCCTTTATGTTTAGGAGAGCACGACAGGATTTCATCCTTAATCGTCTCGAGATCCTTGTAATTTCGTTTCGGACAAATCCATTTATAATATCCAAGTATGTTGTACTTATAAATATGATCCCTCAATTTTTGCCGCGCATACTTTTTCACGTTGCGACACGCCTCAAGAAATATTTTGAATAATAATTAGAACTCTCGAAGTTTTTTGCGAAGTTGTCTGGAATTGTCAATTCGAACGCGTAATCGCATTACTACGCACGTTGTAAAAATTATAAAATTAAAAAAATAGTGATCTGTCTCTCGCAATAATTATTATTCATCTTCTTTCCGAAAGTTCAATTTTAATTACATCAACGTAGTTCTTACGTTGGTAATTCTAAATTATCAATATTTAAATATCTCGTGCTCAAATTGTGCAATTGAAGTTATCCATTCGAGATGTTTTCGAACGGACACTTTTCAGGCTAGTACTTCAAAGAATAATTCATCGAATAACTTTGATAGGACTATCATTGGAATATCATTCTTCCTTAAATACGAGACTTTCGCCACATATTTCCGCGGAGACGACTAAAGCGCGAGAACTTAATACGCTTCATGGGGTGTATGCATGCATGCATACGCACACGCACTTACGACACAGGAGTCACCCGTGCCCGCACATTCCAAGGATACACGAGATGGGTCTCGCGACTTCCGCGCGGACGGCCAACGTGGTGGATCGCGCAGGAGGGAAGAGGATTCGCGGGCGGGCGGGGAGAGGGAGAGGACAACGATGGCAGGACGAGGGAGAGGAGAGGAGAGGACAGAAAACGGGGGTGGAAGAGGAGGAAAAGAGAGAGAGAGAGAGAGAGGTTTGCAGGAACGGCGGGGAAGGGCGGGTTGCTATCTTAGCCACCACAAAGCAGTGATAACATTTTCCCTCCCGGACAGAAGCCTAGCCACCCTTCTCGTCGCTCCCAGGTCGATATCCGGATAACGCCGGTTGCCCCGGGCAACCGGAAGGCCACGCCCGCGCCTCCGAAACATGGCTGCCGCCGCCCGTCGCTTCCGGTGGCGCGGATGGAAGGGTGAGCGGAGTACTCACCCGGTTCCTCGCTCTGCATAGGTGGCGAGAAGGGTAGACGGAGGAAGCGGTGGAGGAGGAGAAGGAGGAGGACGCGGACGGATAAAACGCGAGAGGCTCGAATTATCATAATATTGGTCATTGCCTGCTGCTTCTCTCTCCCTCTTTCGTTCTCTCTTCTCTCTCTCTCTTTTCTCCTCCTTTCACCCTCTTTCTTTCTGTCTCTTTCTGCTCCAGCAAGTTAGAAAGCGAAGTAACTGACTATCAGTTCTCTCCCTTGTGTGTACACCGTTCCGGCGACTTATTATCACTCCTTACCACTCTACGCCGTTGAAGCATCTTGTTGTGCGTATACGTGTGCCCGTAGCCAATGTTCTCTTCGCTTCACGGCTATCCTCGACAACGAAGAAGACTTTCCATCGTTTCTCTTTATTCGCTAAGTTCCCGCGATAAAACCGAGCACGGATAATCCTGTGTATTTCTTTGGTCTTTCGCTAACCCTTTGATAGCTCAATGGTCTAGTTCAATTCATCGAATCTTTGTGCAGAGAACTCTGCGTCTTTTCGGTTAATAAATGCATATTATAATTAGTAATTTGTGTTTTTTCTAAATATGAATAGAGTTAAGATATAAAATACATTGATAATCTAATTTGCGAACAATATATTAAACTCCTTAAAATGATATTGGGATTGGATGATTCGTGTATTTGTTTTTTATGGTTTTACAAGGAATTCACATCGATAGAGATCAAGATTTTATATTGTTATTAACTTTTTTTTATTTATTTTGCATATTGATTTGGTGAAGAATAAACAAAACAGAACATATAAATTGGATCCAACTTCACATAAATACTAAAAAATCTAGCTTATCTTTAAAAGATTAAGGCAGTTTTACAATTTAAAAAAAAAACGGTATTTCTATGTGAATTTTTTTTCGAAATTATGTAATTTATTTTAATCTTTGTACACACAATAATATATTTTATTTATAATTAACAAATTTTTTATATGTAAAAATAATAAAAAATTATAACAGTTATAAAACTTCATGATCGAACGTGCATCATGGCTCACATATACATAGATCCTCAGCAGCCTAAGAGAAATAAAAAAAATAAATAAAATTATTTATTATCTATGTTTGATTATCATTGAAACTAGCGGAATTAAAATTTACTAATTTTTTCATTTAATTTTTAAAATTGTTTGATGTTGTTTCTGTGGCGATGTTAAAAATGCAATTTTTACACACTTTAAAATTATTAAAGAAATTGTTTTTTCATAATTCTAGTTAACCTTGTTTTACTCGTATGATTTTTCTTGATATATTATTCGCATAGGGTGTTTCTGATACTCCAACGTTAGATATCAATTTTTATTATTTTTTTTTATGATTTACAATTAAATAAAGTTTGCTACTATTAAATACAACTTTTAAATAGAAGTATGTAAATTCAAAATTGTAAGGCGAATTGTAGCGAATTTGTAAGGTTGGACATTCCGCGAGTAAAGCAGGATTAATTCAACGAACATTTATAGACTAATAATCTTATTTTTGTCTGATCATTGAGTGTTTACATTTTATTCGATCCATAACGCGCTTGGACATAAAAGTATATTTTTATAAATACTATAATTTTTATTGTGTTTACTTGCAAAAATTCCTAATTATAAATAAAATAGATAATATTATTTGTATATTAAATTTAAAATAAATCGTCCCTATACTTACCGAAAAAAATTCACATAAAAATAACTTTTTTTCTAGCCCTCAAAAAACAATACCTCGCCCTCCTTTAACATCAAAGAAAGTTTTAACTTGCTTGCGGTACTACATACCGCACAATACGATATGGCTTTAGACTCGCATAATGCGATCGGCTTCTACTAAATCGTCAACATCTCTATATGCCTAAGATGTTTACGACCGATCTTGCAAATCCCATTATTTTGCATTAACAAAGTCAGAGTAAAGCAATGAAAGGTGGTTTCCACTTTCGAAAAATGTTGCTGAGAACTCTTGGACATTTTTTAATTAAGCAATTTGCAGTGGGACACACGAACAGAAGTTCGAATCCCTGATTGATACTGCAAGAAAGAAGGGATGGAGCAGGTAAGAATCGGTGCACCCAGGTTGAAAATATTTCCGCGTTTTACCGATACGCTCGACGGATCAGAGAGGATCTTCTCTCTTTCTCCTCGCATAATGAACCTCGTTCCCATCGCTTCTAATTGTCAACCACCGGCACGTTATTTACCCCCTGAGCGAAGAGAGTTATGAAAGGAGGGCGACGCGAGACTCACCTCCTTCCTCTCCATCCCCTGGTAAGTACGGGCCGGCACACGCCTTTGGCACGGGCGCCCGCGCTTGTATCCGTGGTGACAATGCAAACCGAAACAAACACTTAGCGGCACGTGAGCGGCACGTGGCCGACAGGATATATTACATTCCGAATGCACACACACTTGACGGACGATTAAAGGGGTGTTACACGCGCGAAGAACCATGATCGTGACAACGATACGCTGTTCCCTCCTTCCACCCTCTCGTTTTTCCGTCGATTACTTAGGCTCACGTTTAAACGTTATAGACGAGTCGGCCAGCCATATCTTGATAAGAATAAGCAGAATACCCGTAGAGTTGATTGAGAATCTTACTATCTTACATTTAGTTAAATTAAGAATGAATTGAATATACAGTCTGTGCAAAGTAGATAAAATTTGAAAATGTGTTCAATAAATTAACACTTTATATAAACTATATACGTATGAAAATTGTGTGAATGAGATTATATTTTTATTTAATAAGATACTTTTATAATTTATTTATTTTTTAATTTACTGTATTTGTTATTAAAAATTGAATTATTTTTTACAACATTAAGCAAAATCTCAATTTTTTTGTGTAAGTATTTAAGTATTTAAAATGATTTATACAAAGTTTTTATTATGATGTCTATTTAGTTATTTTGTAAAAAATAAATAAATAAATTTTGTTTAGTTTACTAACTTCTGCATCGCAATGAAACTTTACATAAATCATTTTGAATATTTAAGGCACTCAAATAAAGAAATTTAGATATTTTTTATTATTTTATTATTAATTATATTTATATTATACCACCTGTTTACTTCTTATTGAAATAATTTTTTATTCAGGTGGAAAATTGTTGCCAAATTTTTCCTACTACTTTCAAATGCAATATAAAACGATTTGTAATTTTTTTATAATTTTCTTAATGTTTTGAGAAATATCCTACATCCTTAAAAAGGTAAGCGATTAAAATTGTGAATGTGGAGAGAAATATAATTAGCGAGAAACCAATTTTGTAATTTATTCGATCTATGATGAAAATTAATCTAAAATCCATTTTTTCTCTAATGATAAGAGTAAACTTACTCATATGTAATTTATTCAAAGTGCATTCCAATCTTTTCTGAGAGCAAAGGAAATTTTTTTAAAAGCGTTTCTAATTACAGACAGTGGTACCATTTTAATTAAAAGCTTCACAATGTAAACGAGCATGCAACAAAATTGCAATAGTCGGGATCACACAACGAATGCGCGATAACGTTGCAGTGACTCTCATAAATCACCGTTTAAGATTATTGCTTGATAAATTGCGCTAAGTCGAACTCTTCCAGCGCATTTAAATTATTGGTAAATGTTTATCTACGATTTAGCGTCTGTCTACCTACCTTTTTGAATTCTCTTTCTCTCCTCGACCCTGGACTCCTCGACCCTCTTATCGCACGCGCAATTATTTTATCGCGATATTAGCGTTTACTTATGTGCAACGTGTTTGAGATAATGCAATAATAGTTGCTTTTGTAAACTGTAGCATCATCGTTATTCGGAGCACGTGTAAGTCCTATGTACACGTGTCGTAAATCTTCGCGTTCTAACGTAAGTCCCGTAAATCTAACAATTTCATAATGAAGTTCGCAATTTGCTAGTTTCGCGTCATGGGATTATTACTTGATAGATATCAACCTCTTTTTTTCTAATCTAAAAATAAAGCTAATGCAACGCTTGCTATACGACGAATTTATGGAACGTGTTAATCGACTGTTGTAGGTGGAAGAAAGAATTATGTACCGAGGAAAGGAGTTGTCGTTTAGTGGCAGAGGAGAATTGCCAAATGCGTACCATTTAAGCTATTTTCTATTATATTTCGCATTTGCTGCTGTTTTAGATGCAAATCAAAATGCGAAATTGTAGCTCGATGTTACAGTCATCCATTATTATATATATTACATTTTTCAGTAATAACAAATTAATTTGTTATTAGCTTTTCTATAACATGCTGTAAAAGGTGTGATTTATGATAGAAAATCGGCCGGCTAAGACATACCTATGGTTTCTTAAATCGTATCGTCTTCGAAAATATCGAATTTATGAATTAAAATAATTAAAAATACAAGGAACTATTAATTGAAATTTATTTCATTGACTATTAATTGATAATTTATCAAAAAGTGACCAAAGATCCAATAATTAATAAATAACGAATGAAAAAGATAAGAACTAAAACTGGCTTGAATTTATTTTTGCAATTAACATATTTTTATTTAGAGCAATTAATAATTTTACTATTATCATTCAATTTTACATTTTTTAGTATCTTTTTTTATAGTAAAATTCTTAGTAGAATTAGGAAATTTGATAGAGTTTATAAATATGTCGATTTAATTTTTATAATAATTGTAAATACGTATATAGAGTGAATGTAAAATATTCT
Source organism: Solenopsis invicta (assembly GCF_016802725.1). Taxonomy (NCBI): domain Eukaryota; kingdom Metazoa; phylum Arthropoda; class Insecta; order Hymenoptera; family Formicidae; genus Solenopsis; species Solenopsis invicta. The sequence continues at coordinate 6,262,237 of NC_052667.1, forward strand.
GCATTAAGCCTTTTTTTAAAAATATAACAACTCAAAATAATATTGCATAATTATAAGCTATATAATTTGATGAAAAAAATTTACATCAGATATATCTGATTTTTCAAAATTCTGATAACATGCATAAAACAAAAAAAACTTACATTTTTGTTTATATTATTTAATTCTTATTTACTTTTTGTTTGTTACTAAATGTTTTTTATATAAAGTAAAAATGTAAAATATTGAAAAGATACGCTTTAAGAGAACCGGTACGCGTTCAGCAATTTCCTACTAAATTAGCATGTTTGACAGTATCTTATCGTATGACAAATGCGGTATCAATCCAAAGTTCCACAGCGTTGCGACTTTGATTTTATTCCCGTATTGAAATTGCGATCAAGCATTATCACGAGAGATGAAGCATCGTTAGAAGAATACGAAAGATAATTTGTTTTATCGCTCTCGCTTATCAATTAATCAAGCTAATCACGAAGCGTGGCTGTCTTGCACGGCGCTGATCCTTACTGAGATTATCCGTGATAGCGCGCGAAACATTAATTATGTTACGCTATAAACAAAAGATAAAATGAAATTGACTCAGCTGCATTTATACTCAAAATGCGAGATGCACGTGGTCTATTTTTATCGCTCTCGATTCGCACGCGCATGAGCGCGTGCGAACTCGCGTGCAGCCGTGCGCAAGGCGCTAATAGCCTTTTGCAGAACCGCGTCGTAAATATTCCTCTCGTACAGAGAAATGGGAGAGGAAAGCAAACGCAGAAAGAGAAACGGTGTGACAGGGAGGGAAAACGGTTGGCGCGGGGTGGAGGAGGCGCGTTTTAAGCGCGATGCTCGAAGTGCCGCGGGATGCGGCGGCGGCGGCCGTTATCTTCGTCACGATCGAGGAATGTAATATCGTCACCCCAAGCGACAAGAGTTGCCTTCGTATCGCCGTTTAGAATACCGGCGTCGTGTGGGGAAGGGGGTAGGGTGGACGAGGATTAAACTGCAATGAAAATCCACTCATTCTGCGCTCCACCGTTGCCGCCCTCTTCTCTCTTTTCCGCTTCGTATTGCCAGCGCCGGGAGAAGCGGGTAAACAAGATATTGCTTTGAGACGCCTTCCTCGTCCCCCGAGCTTCCGCTTTTACCGTCGACTTTTCTCTTTCTTTCTTTCTCTCTCTTTCTTGCGCGCCTTGCCCGTTATCGCCTCATCTCGCGCGCACGACTTCCTCTCCCTAAGCAGGGACGAAGAGAATTTTGCTCACTTCTCTCTCGACCGATCACCGGCACGTTTGCCTCCACGCGACTTTTGCCTCCACTATTTAAGGCTGGAATCGTCAGTTTTACTAATAAACTCGACTTACACACGAGCTCTCACGTACACATACACACAATTTTTCGAACACTCTATTCTCTCAAATTAAGCTTCCCGACTTAGTTCTAACGATTCAACATTATTCGTTCATTTATTTTACACCTGGCTCTGCCTTTATTTCGCATGAAATACTTGCGTAATATTTCTACAAAATAAATATGTCTGCGAATTGATCTTGGTCGCCATATTAAGGTAAGAGCCGATAAGAAAGTCTGTAATTTATAAATTTTTTTCCCGTTTTTGGCAAAACATGGCCAGACCCGTGTACATTAGCGTGTGCGTTTTAATTATGTGAAAGGAATTATATTTCTGTGAAACTAATAATACAAAGTATAACTTGTTTAACGAAATGGTGTTTTTGTCGGTAATACAGATGACTCCCAGCGTCGCCTTAATTGTCTAGTGAGATGGCAAATTGTTCGTAATTGTCGTATCGATGAAGAATAAACGGAAGCAGACGAGAAGGGGCCAAGGGGGAAGATGAGAGTCGATGGAAAGAGAGTCGCGCTTTGTACTTAACGATACTTTATTGTTTTTATCATTACATATTGTTATAAATCTATCATTTTGACACATACAATACTCACTAAGATCTACTGACGATTCTTTTTAACGATAGGATGCGTGTGTAGCCTATAACTAAACATATAATATCTCGACTTCGCTGTCTTTTACTCTTAGCGGAGGAACAAAGTATCGCGGCGTGCGTCTCGTAACGGTTGAAAGCTATGTGGAATTAATAAAATATATATCACCGGTGCAATTTGCTAAACACTCGCTTTTCAGTACACTGGCCGTCGCGATGTAAGAATAGAAGGCTTGTTTATTTTTGTTATTAAAATAATTTGGATTGACTTGAATTTTGTTGTTGAACGTAAATTACGTACATTGGTTCGAATTTTTTTGAAAGCATTGTTTAAGCGCGTAATGGGTTTTCAATTAAATGTCACATAAAACCATTTCTCGTGTGCAGGCATCGAATCGATGTACAAATCGATCGATGCATATTTCGACAGTGTTCGGCTTCAACGAATTTAGATTTTATCAGCAAGATTTTTTTCCATAATTTCTATTACAATTTGCCGTAAAATTTAACCGTGTCCAACAATTGTTTGACTTTCCGAGGTTCTAGAACGCGCACTTCAATTAATTAATTTGACACATTAAATTCTTTCGCCGTTTTTTAAAATATTCAAATCACAGTAATAACATTAAAATCACTGGTTCGTTTCAAGCTTTCGGTAGAAACTTATGTTAAAGATTGCACACAGAGATTGCTCCTTCGTCAGATGCAATGCGAAACGTAACGAGTTGAAGCGTCATTAGGGATCGTCATTGTCTTCAAAGCTGCGGCCACTTCGTCGGGCGGAACGGAAAACGTATCTTAGTCATAAAATGCCATACAGGTATTCACAATTACGTACGGATCGCGCTACGGATTCGCTGTATGTACACCAAACGTCTACTTGACCGCTTACGGCTAAATGGGAGGGGATGGGGGGAGTGGCTTTACATTACATCCACCACGAAGAAAGATTCTCCCCGCGCTATAACAGAGTGCTGCGCATATATTTGTCCGGGACTCGGTATTTACAATGCCGATATTAATCGGCCATACGGAAGCGGCCTAAGTTCGCCTAACTGACAGAGATCCGGGCAACGAAAGTGAAATCAGGGGGAACGTCGGGGCAACTTATCCGCGCAACGAACTTTGTTCGCAAAAGCTCGTTCGACGAGTGGAAGTACATTGTTGTTCCACTTCTCCGGTCGTTGTGCGCCTTCCCGAGATTCATAATGATTAAAGTTATAGTCGGAATAATTAATCAAAGAAAAACGTCACGTTCAAAGAAAAAAAAAAAAAAATTAACAGTGCATCTTTTCGACAATTATTATCATCCAATTATAATCAAGCGATGTGACGGTGATAAATAATAAAATTCCAGTCTCTTGAAAGACAAATTTTTTTTTACGGGGAACAGCTCGCAAAAATTGAAAAAGTGAAAAAGTATTTAATAATTTATAATACAGCAATTTATAATTTTATATCGCGGTGAATTAACGTGATTATTAATGCATCTGCTTCCACTAGTCGTTTCAAGATGCAGCACGAATGTTAAATAAAAACGTTACGCTCTATTGCACTACGCCTTTTTACAAAGATGCGCCGATATGTGCGAGATACGTTATTATCCCCGATATACATTCTCGTTAAATCGATTCACACGTCTCTCTCTCTCTCTCTCTCTCTCTCTCTCTCTAGTTTCTGCGACGCATCTTGATTTCCTACTCGGTAAGAAACGACCATCGGAAATTCCATGCGCCAGGTTTGGTTCGATTACACGAAGCATGACGATCGTCTCGCCTTACCGAATAAAAACTAGGATTGTAGGTAACACAGATAACGCCTGAATTTCGATCTCGATTGTGCGCCCTTCCTGTCGCCCAACCTGCTGAATATTTTTCCTCGAAAATGTACGGCTGTTACGTGCAGAGGAGCAGCTTAATAATTTTCAGAGATCTGTGTCGAAGCTTTACAAAACGCATGTAACAGTGTTTCAGATAAATTCTGCCCAAATGATATATGTAGAAACTATCATTTACGATATAATGAACGAGAAAATCAATGCTTTTAGAAAAAACCGAAAGAGAGTACTAAAAAACTTTTCTTTTACACATTTCCTTTTTTGATATAAATTGTGATTCTGTGAGGAAACGATTTTTGAACTGCGAAACGATATCTTGTTCTATTTATTTTCCAAATTATTCATTTCATTTGGACAGCATTGGTCAAAAATATCTGCTAAACTACATCAATTACCATCGCCTCTGGAAGTAGTCCTTTGGGATGCGATTGTTTCAAACTTTCTCGAATCATTCTTGACCAGTCCAGTCTAAGTCCCAGTATAAGTCTCTGATCAGTCTTTGATGAGCACGCTACACCAACGCGATCTCGTTATTGGGCACCATTCGATCGAGTTTAGTGTTCACTTTACGATTGTACCACTCTTCTTTCCAAAAATAAGAGAAACTACGATTTCTCTTACATTTGTTTTATTTCGTGGGACAGAAACTGAAGCCTCTGGGCTCAGAAAGCTTCATCTGTTGATAATGGCGAAACTGTCTTGTGCTTAACAATAATTGTGAATTCTTCTCATGGGAACACGCGTTTGACGCTGAGTTATGCCACTTCTGGCTCACCCAAAATAATTAGCAGCCTCGCGACGGGGTTGCTATAAAGTGATTAATACTTTCGGAAAGTCACCGTCTGTCTTTGGTGATTAAAAAAGAAGGTCGCCGGGCTTCTAGACAAGCGGCGAGAAGGCGGACGCCTGGCTCCTGATTTCTCTATGTTCCGACGGGCTGAGATCCAACAACGCCCCGCAGTTCTGATCGCTGGCCGCTTGCTTGCCGATGAGCGCGTCGATGCTGAAGTTGCGCTTCTTGTCGACACTCGTCGTGTGGCTGGTCGGCAGCGTCGTGATCCTGGTGGAGGTCGGGTCGATCTGCCTGATCGGCGGCGCCGTGATGGGCACTGGTTTGTAGAGTGGCGGCGGCGGTTCCAGAAAACCGCCGAGCTTCAGCGCCTCCAGGGTCGATGGGGAGAAGTCCAGCAACGGCAGACCTGGTGGTGGTGATAGATAAGCGGCTCCAGGATAGGCCAGGGCACCCGGGTGACCGCCACCGCCACCAGGACAAGGTCCCCGATCCCCACAGATTGCGAAGGTGGCCATGATCGCTCGGTCCCGCAGCACATAGTGCGGCGGCGGCCTCTTGTATCGCTTCCTGCGTCTCAGAAAGCTACCGTTGTCGAACATGTCCTCCGCCAATGGGTCCAGCGTCCAGTAGTTGCCCTTTCCCGGATTTCCGGGCTCGCGTGGGATCTTGATGAAGCAATCGTTGAGCGAGAGATTATGCCTAATGGAGTTCTGCCAGGCGGGAAACTTATCGTGGTAATAGGGAAAGCGGGACATGATAAACTCGCAGATGCCGCTCAATGTTAGCTTCTTCTGCGGCGACTGCAGGATCGCCATTGTGATCAGCGCGATGTACGAGTACGGCGGTTTTATCAGGGACGACGACATCTTGTCGGAACCGTAAGTGGGTGGCGGTTGAGCGGAACCGCTGGATTTTCCCGATTGACCCGTAGCCGACATCATCGAGTATGTTTTCTTAGAGCGTCCGCTACCACCGCCGCCGCCGCCCCGCCACCACCGCCACCGCCTCCACTGCCGCTTCGACTCCTGCCGGCCGCGGCGGCATTGACGTCGGCGTTGGTACCGGCGAGCAGCTCGGTATCACCGGGCTCGACGACGTCTGCGACGGCGGCGACAGGTCATTCTTGTCGAGACTCACCGGGTCGACGATCATGCTGCTACTGTCCGAGTCCCGGTCGCTGTCCGCGCAGCCGTCGCACGACAGGTTCGACATCATCATCGCACGTGGCTCCATCGTGATCGCCGCCATCGTGATCGCCGCCTCATGAGCGTAAGGACCACCGAGCTCGTCTATTTAGCCGTCGGTCCCGCGATCGGCTCTTCAAGACCACTGCTCGCTCTCATTCTTCACCAAAACGTTCAAACTCCAAACGTTCAAACTCCGCGTAGTATAAAATCTCTTAGCAAAGTATAATACGCTCTTCTTAGTACTTCTCCGATATTACACTTCAAATTAACAAAGAAATTGCGTATTGCGAGTGCTAGACTACTAATGCTGAGTGTCACAGTACGAAATATTTCACTTATAAAATCTTCTCTTAGCAGGAATCAGTTACGTCAGCTCTTGTCCAACGTAATCTCGAGAGAGAGAGAATGGTGTCTGTGAGAATGTATACAATAAGAGTTTCACACGTCGGTTATCCACGAAGTTCTTTTTCTTTTTAGTACAAATAATCGCTACGTATAGTACTCCCGCAACAATTTCTTCCGTCGAAAATTTCAATCACCTCAGTTTTTAAGTAAGAAGACCCGCGCCATGACGTTAACATTGTAGTACAAGTCGCAGTATCGTCGTACGAGCACTGAGATTCTTTTCTTTTTTTCTTTCACGATTGTGCCGCACTTTCCGAAGTTTTTCCGCGAAATTCGTCCGCCGCCGTCGGGAAAAACACGCGAGTGAAATCGCGAGTTCCGCCGCGATGTATTTCAGCGAGACAACTGTCACACATTCAATCCCGTCGCTCTATTCTCCGCTTGACGAGTGCTATCTTACGCTAATAGTTTGTTTCCACAACGATAACGGGACTTTTTCGCTTCGCCCTGCTCCTTCGTCTTGCTTCCACCCGACCCGCGGATTCAAGCTGCGACGCGCACGACTCCAGTCGTCCGACGAGGACGATACGTTTCATCGTGCATCTTCCACCGCGCAATCCAATCGGACGGGCTCGATGGTTCCTCCTCGGTGTCTCTTCTCGCCAGTCCACACTCGCTGTAAAATACGAGATCGTGCGACCTTCCCTCTTCGTTAAAGAGCCCGGTGATTTCGATTCGAACTAAATTGTCGCCCGGGAGCCGACTCGAGATTTATATTGAGGTCCACGCGCGAATCTCTCGCGACGTTCTCGGGGAGTGTCATAAATTCCCTTTGGCATTGACACGCTTTTTCCGAGATTAGGACGGCCCGAGATCGGATGTCACGTACTCGCGCACGACGAAGGGATGCACGATCGCGAGCGGAGAATCGTCTACAGGGTGAGATCGAGGCTCGAATTGATTTGAAGCGACCGCTTCTGTTCTACGTGGGCGGACCAATGGGCGGGCGTTTCGACCCCCACCCCGGCTCGCGCCCCGTTAGACGAAACCACCCCAGCCGGTCGGACCGACGTGTTTCCACCCTGCGAGGGCTGCAAAAGTGGAGGAGCGACGTGGAGAACGGGGGAGATAGCCCCGGAGGGGGTTAGGACGGGAGTTAGGAAAATAGCGGGATAGTTAAAGAGACTTTCGAGGCGGGGGTTGGAGAGGGTGGGAGAGCGAAATTGTAACACTTCGAAGGCTGATTTGCTTTGAGCGGCGCGATGAAGATGGAGCGCGGGCTGCCGATCTACGAGCAGTCGCCGGCGACGCGACCTTCTCCGTCGTGCGATTGCTTTCTCGACACCAATCTCCTGACGTTCCTTTCTTTTGCAAACAGCGCTTTAAAAACGTGGGATTAAGAATTGGTTTAATTTAGTATCTGAAAATCACGAGGGCATATTTTTTTATTATGTTTGTTTCGTTATTTCATAATCTCTCGATTCCCATTTTTTAGCTTGAAAGACCGATGTAAAAAAATACGTTGTTTTTTTGCACATTGCTCTATTTATTCACTTACGTAAACATTTTGTTTCACATTGTAGTTTAATATTGCTAAATAAATTTTTTTAACTTCGCATTTTGCCGTTTATCGCGTATTCGCAAGAACATTTTGAGAAAGGGTTAAATTTATCCAAAATTCCATCTGAAATTCCCGTGCGCCGTCCCAAGCGTCTCGTTGCGTTTTTCACGACGCATTTTATCTTATTGGTTGAGTAACTTTGACGCGGGGCGATGCAGCTAGGGGTTAAGGAAATAACTAAGCGCCATTATCGCATCGCATTTTCATCGTGGAAGTGCTGCAACCAACCAACCATCGACTAGATCCGTAGAATCGCCAACAGAGCGAGACGAGCTGCACGCATCACAAGTTAACTTCCCTGAGGCAGCTCAAATAGAATCTGTATTACGCCAGAGCGGTCCATAGAGAGACAGAGGTAGATAGATAGATGGATGGATAGAGAGAGATGAACTGTTAGGGGTGAGAGAGGAGCACAGGGTATGTACACTAGGTTTGATAAATGCCGTAATATTCATTAGATCCCTAAATGATCCCTAAACGTATTAATATATATTATAATTGTTATTAGAAGCGCATGATGTATTTTAACATAAGTATAAATTATATCTTATCTGAAGTACAGTTTATATATTTTTAATATTTCAATTTAATGGAAATAATGATATATTAAATAGAATCACTTTACACTTAACAAGCAAAATTTCATCCTAATTTGTTTAATGCAATTTATTGACGAAATTATCTCTTTTGTAAATTGTACAGGATCGTACGGAATGATTTCTAATTGTTTTCCAACAATAATACGGGTATCTGGATCCGGTGCATCTTTTCGGAAAAAAAAAACACGTCTGGATCTAGGGTGAGTGTGTCGAGGCATTTATGACGCCTGGTATACGAACGAGAGAGAGGGGGATGAAGAGAAAATTGTAGAGGGCGAGAGAGACGGATGCGGCGCGGAACCGCGATATAGATGCGGATGCGAGTCTACCTGGGCGCACTATCGGTTCACAGAACCGAGCCGAGCCGAGAGCGAATATTGTGTTTACCCGTACGCATGGCTTTGCGGTGCAAATAATCTGGTATTATTGCACTTACTCCACGTACGCGCGGGGGAAACTCTTCGCCAACTACCAAACCCTCTCTCTCCGCTCGGCTTCCGCTTCTTTGTCGTAGCGCTCCTCGTGCAGGATTTCAATATATCTGCTCGCGCTAATGTTAATGCCGCGTATTGTGCCGTTGTGCCTCTGAAATCTCACGACGCTGTAATGATTGTTATTCAGCGTCTTGCGTCCTATATTGCCGTACACGTGTCTGCTTCATATATCTGTCTATATACGATATATTGGATCGAAACAAAGACCCGTAGCGGCATATATAAATCTATGTACAATTATCTATAAACATCGTCTTTGAATTTTGTTTATTAAAAACGCTACGAACTTCCGTCTCAACCCAATACTTGTACCTTGTTTCTAATTATTTATACAATTTAAGAATTCGACATGTCGACAATCTTTAAAAATGGTTTAGTTTTATTCTGAATTGATCCAAGTATCCGATATACACAGAAAAAAATTAGTATCAAATCAACAATTTATTGTTTCATACATAAGCAAGAATATAAAATCTTCTTGGAAGAATTTATAATCTTAAACAGACATAATTTACTTACATTAGAGGAAAATTTTCTTCGTGTAAGTAAATTATGTCTCTGTTTAAAATTATAAATTCTTCCAAGAAGATTTTATATTTTTGCTTATTTATATATATGAAACAATGAATTGTTGACTTGATATTAATTTTTTTTCTGTGTAGGAGTGACAGCAAATGCTATTAAAAAAAAAAAGGGAAGATACATTACAATATCGTATGCTGTTAACAAAAATGAATGTCCTCAACAATTTCTTTCACTTGTGTTTTGTCATATTTATACGTCATACAACACAAAATAGTAACGTCATCGATTTACCGATATCCTCAGTCTGAAACAAGCAGTGCATTCTGCTGCAGGAAAAAGAGCGAGATCCGTTAACATGGCGATTCAATAAAAATATTTTCCCGCGTTCCTCACGGGGTTTTTCTCGCGCGGAGGCTATCGCGAAGAAGTGTTGAAAAGCTCTGTGCCTTTCGGTCTCCCTTGCCGATTCAGCGATTACCACACCTTAATCTTGAGTTCTGGTTAGACAGTTGAGGAGGATGGACGACCAGGGGTGGAGGAAAGGGAAACGCGCGCGCGCATGGGGTGGAGTGCACCCCGCTCCCTAGAACTCTTCGAGGTTCGCCATTCACTTCGCGGCGGATTGCGGATTCCGAGAGTTCCACCATTCGATCCGATTGCTTCTTACCATGGACTCTCGCCGCTCGTATTTACCTCCTGATTTCTTCCCTCAGTCACCCCTGCCCCCCTTCCCCCTCCTTCTTCTTCCAGTCCCGTTCTCGCCACCGCCGGTCTCCTTGGACCGAATCTTCTGGAAATTCCAAGGCGAACCGCGATCGGGTGTCGACTTTATACTCACGGCTATGAAACTACGAATAGTGGAGTGAATTCACATTGGATTCGGGGATCGAAGCCACTTCGATTTGGCTGATCTTTTCAAAGTAAAGATTGTGCAAATGTTTTATGTAGAACGCGTAATTGACAATTAGACACAATGTAATTCTTTATGTAGATATTTATGTTATTTGAAATGCGTAAATTATTTGTCATCTACATTTGAATAATGAATTTAATTTAAAGATAAAATTTCAAGAATACTTAGATTAGTTTTAATATATGTAGTGATTTAATTGGGCGCTTATTATCGGAAAAAAACCAGAAAAATTCTCAGAGAAATTATTTTTTATTCTTGAAAATTATAGATTTTCATTGAATTTTATTGGAATTCAAGGAAATTTTTGGGAAATTTTATTTTAAATTTAAATTCTATCTCTCTGTTTTTAACAAAATTGATTCTTTGATTTTTCTTCATCCAAAATCGATTAGTAATAAATATAGCATTCACATCCACGTATATTTTCTCGTGACTCTCGAATTCTTATAAAAAAAATTAGTAACAACAAAGGACACTATACATTGTTCTAAATTCGTATTGTGTGTTTGATCACCTTTCGAATTTTTTACTTTTGCTGAGTTAGATCTGTGTATTGCGGACAAATTGTTATATTTTGTTCATATAATTTTTTTAAATATCTTTCTAAATTTAGTATTTAAGATTCAAGTGGCTTTCCTTTGTAATTACAAAGTACAATAAAATTTATTTCAAAACTACATTAAAGAATTCTCTAATTTTAACTGAAATTATGAATAAAACTTTTTGAAAATCCAAACATACTCTGAGGGAATTCTTTTACAAAATTTCAGTAAAAAAACGTTGTCTTTAATTTAACTTTCACAAATTTTTTTAGAAAAATCTGTAGCTTGGCAACGGATTACGATTGTGAAGCAAGGACATAAATATTTGTAGTGAATATCGTTTTAACTAAACGTATATAATTTAATTATCACGAAATATATACATACAATGTGTATGCACATCCAATATTACTCCACTATCTATTAAATACTATCAATTAAATTTCTAAATTGTGTACTATGAATAATATTATGACTTAATGCACTAAAGTAAACAGTAATTTACATTCCATCGCTTTATGAAGTAATCCTAAAATGCATTGTACAAAATACAAAAGAAACTCTTGAAAATACTCGCGACGCAAAGAAATTCATGGATTAAGGAACTGCCGACGCATTTTATCGTCCGCGTAGCATTATGCGACCTAAAATCCTCAATCTCGCGGGAGAGCAGTCGACGTTGAAAAATAGAAGCGCAGCCGCTTTTGCGGTGACAAAAGTATGCTGTGTGCGGCACAAAGCTCACAAAGAGCTCAAAGAGGATAAAGAGGAGGAGGAGGAGGAGGAGGAGGAGGAGGAGGAGGAGAACGAAGAAGAAGAGGAAGACGAGGATGAAGTTGGTGAGAGAGGGAGGAGCAACGAAAGAGAGAGTGAATGTTTATCGGCAGAAAAATATCGCTATATGGACGACTCGTCCCCGTCATCGTTCTTAGCTCTCCCCGCGAAAAGCCGGCGAGATTATGCCGCCATCTTGGATGTTGGTAAATATCTCGGGCCGAAAGAGAGCCTCCAGTCGGGCGAGGGATCCGACGTTGGGCGGAGAAGTAAGTCGCTGCTACTACTAGCCGATCCTCGTGACGGCGCGGCGGCGGTGGTGGTTGGGGTTTGGACGGTTGGTGGTAGTAGTAGCGACGACGACGTCTCGCGGTGGTGATGGTAGTCGTCGCGAGGATAAAGAAGGCGCTGCGCAAGAAAGTCGTAAGCGCCGCAGGAGCGGAGCGGGAAGGATGGCGCGGGGATGGGACGCGGAAAGGTAAAGAAGTGCGAAGAGGTCTTGGCGGCACAAGGCGAATATCCCCGGTACAAAGAATACTGTCGGCTTTGCACCTTTTTCAAGACGTCGTTTTCCCGCTTCGTCGGGAATCTCACACTCCCTTCTCTGCTCGAGAGCCCCGATGTCTTCTCGTTTTCCGCCCCGTCCCTTGCCACGTCTGCCACTTTCGCCACTGATGCCGAGATGTCCTCCGCGACTCCCCCTTGCATCTCGTCGCATCGGGAGAGGGAAGAGCTATTTACCTATGCGGCTGGGAGATGGTAAACTCGGAGATTCTTCTTATCGCGACTGAGCCCGACGCGTCGTATCGCGAGCTTCGTATTCGAGTGAATCCACCAGAAAACAATCGGATAAATCGGATATTATCTATTTCAAAGGCTGAACGCGTGATTTTAAATCACGTATTTAAGATGGACTGTCGAGAAATACATCGAAAATCATTCTGTGAATTATTATTAATATTCTATAGCAAATTATTTGAGATGAAAGCAGGACGAATAAATTTAGATCGCCTCACCAACAACGGTGGCGAATAATCGGGGGTGGTTAAATCCCGCGGTTCACCCTGTATATTGTCTCATTCGATTTCGCGCAGATTGAAGAAAGACGCGGATGGGGATCCGGAGGGGGCCCTCGACGGCGCGGCGCGGCGCGGCGCGGCGGCGGCCCGATTGCGGTGAAGCCGCGCGACCGAATCTGAAATTCAATTCAATGCAAATTTGCCGGCGGGGAGCACACTTACGGCTAACCGGCGAACGAGATCGAGGATTCGCTTAGTTGCTTAGGACGCGGTAAACACTCGCCGCTTTTACTCAAGACTTATGAAATATTGATAGACACACGTTGGCGCGCCCGACGCTAACGATGTCGTCGTTAAGTGGGAAATACTTGATGGCTGAATTAACGGATGATCGTTCCTTTATGGGAGCACTATATTGCCGCAACTAGCAGCACGAATTGTAGACGAAAAGTACTACAATACTGTAATACTTAAAAACTCACGCTGAGAGAACGATTTTTTTTTTAATAGAAATAACATTTTCTTGAAACCATATATTTTAATGCCGACACTGTTTAAGTAAAAATATTTACTTTCAAGTGAATAGACATATATTACCTGAAATGTATAATTTTGTTATTATTGCATTTTTTACATTTAAATAACGATTTTACAAAGAAACTAATAATATTATTAAACTTAATTAATTTGAGTTTCTTAGATTATAAAATCTGATTAACTTGAATATACAAATAATTTAACAGTAAATATTTTTCAGAATAAGAAAAACATATTTGATTAAAAATTATTTCTTTATTTTATTTGTACAAATATTTCAATTAAGAAATTTTTAACTTGAGAGCAAATAAGTAAGTTATTAGAACCCACCGATTAATATTTTGTGTTAAATAAAACTTTTTGTTTGAAGATATTCAGTGCTACAATATCAGTCTATTAAGTTAAAATTTACAATAAGATTGTATTGCCATCTTTTAATCGTAATTGTAATCGTTATTTAATTTTGCGTTAATACGTAAATACGTGAAAAGTTGTGATTTCTAAAAATATTTTTTACCAAAATATTCTCTCTCTCTCTCTCTCTCTTTATTTTTTTTGCATCATTATCATATCGTTATTTTTTTGTACTTTTTATTTTTTTGTTATTAACTTTTATCGAGGACTGTTTCTTTTCGATATTTAATTACGACTCAATAATTATTTACGGGAGCACAGCAGCATTAAACTCTTTTACGCAGTATCTTACGTTACAAACTACCCAATGCACCGAACGTATGGCGCTTTAACAAAATAAAACGCGTCTCGCAAAAGCGTACGCGGACCCGCGTGCACTCGAGCAAAAAGGGGGCACGCTCTCTTTCTCCGTTTCTCCCTTGAACGCGCAGAGCCCGGAGAGCACGACGGGCGAACGATCCCAATTACAAACATTTCTCGTGGCTTTTCAGAGTTGCATTTGGCCGAGAAGGGCGCGCACCGCTGCCACTGCCGCCGCCGTCGCCGCAGCTCGGTGCATTTTATGGCTCCCGCCTCCGCATGCCCGAAAGTACTTTTCGTTTTCGAGTACGTACGAGCACATGCGGGTTGCTTTTCTCTTCTTTTTTCATCCCTCTTCTACAGCTTTCCGCTCGCTCGTGCGTCACCTTCCACACAAAATACATAGCAATATAATTTGAGTCCGTCTACGCTGGATAAAATTACTTTTTTTTTTTTTTTTCTTTTACTGACCGGTGGACAGTCAGCATAGAGAGTACCTTAAATTATCTTCTATGCTGAATTTAATTTGATTAAATATATATCTTTAAATATATTTCTCCATAAACGTAAAGTTGTTGAGGTAACCAGGCACTTTATTATTGCGTATTTATAAAATTCCTTGTTTTAATGTTAAATATTATTGATTAGTTAATAAAACTAAGTGTAACATTAAAACCTGAAAATTTGTTCCTGCTGTTTTAAATCAGATTAGGTCGTTTTGAAAATATGCGTTAAATATGCAACGTGCGATGATTTTTTTTTCTGTGGCTGTAAAAATTTTCTGTAGCGCGAAATCACGCGATTCGCAATCCCAAACCTCGCGACAGAGCGTCGAGCGGAGGCGGAAAGAAGGTGGAGAGTACAAGAAAGATGCGGTAACAGCCGGGAGTGAGCTACAGGGACGGCAGAGGCGGAGGGTGGATGGAGGGAGGGGACGATAATTTGTTAGCGTGCGCGCACCCCCAAATGCGCGAAATCCCGTCGAAGTGCGGCTCGTGCGGCGCATTGTTTCCTTGTTTGCCAGGTGTTTCGAGCACCGCGGCCGAGTGGAGGCCGCGCCATTGTTGCGAGAGAAGTCGTGCAGCCGCTCTCTCTCGACAAAGCCGGCGATCCTAATGCTCTTTTATTGTGCATTGTGCGCGGCCGAAATCAAGGAACGGGGTGGCGTACACACGCAAGGCCGAGGGACATACCGTACCGATTGTGCGGCCTGAACACGATGACGCCACCCCGACGACTCTCGGCGCTTATTTGTCACTTTGCTTCTGTTAATCGCCGAAAAAAGCCTTCCTGAAGAATCTCATAAGAACAGGATGCCTACGTACCAAGAATCTGCGACAACCTCTATGACAATTTGGAATTGTCGAGATTATTATTTTTATATATTTTTATTAGCTAATGTCTCGGAAGAGTTAATAAAATGATGACGAGAGAGAGAGAGAGATAGCACGTGCTACATGCACAATGAGAATCTGGGTCAAATTCGTATTCTACCATTGCAAAAAGTTTTTTTTAATCAAATTAATTTTTTTCGTAAACAAATTATTTTATTTTCTCAATTTTTTAAAAGATATAATTTGGTATGATATAATGTTGATTGACCGATTAGTTTTTGATACTAATTATCTTTTGCTTAAATATTGCTAAATATTAATTTAACTACATTGAGAAAGAAAAGTTGTTGACTTTATTAAATTTTTCAACTTAAATTTCTTCAGTGCAAGTATTTGTGTAGTTAAGTTAAATATATAAATGCTTATACTGAAGTTCAAGTATTTTAGTATGTATTTAATTTGTCCATTTCTATCAAGAGATGGATTTCCATCGGTAGATTAACTTTGATCTCAGTTTAACTTACTCTTTATCTTATTCTAATTTTTAAAACTAGATTAAATCGAAATTAAACCGAAATTAAAGCTAATCTGCATTGGTGAAAATAGACATGAGTCAAATACTTGAATTATAACAAATTTAATCGAAAAAATTAATTGAAAAATTTAGTCAAATCTACAACTTTTTTCTCAGTGTAATAATATCGTGATAGATAAACATTTTTCTTGTTAAAAGTTTTTTTTTCTAATCAAAAAGCAGAGCCATATTAAAAGAGAATGTGATTTTATTAGCGAAAATCAAAATCGTAGCTGTATACTTACATTGTTTTATCTTGCTCATCTGCTCTTGACACAATCAAGTCAAAATTCTACAAAATAATTTCAAGTACAGCGAAAGTTTATTTTATCTTTGCTGAAAAATTAAATGAGAAGTGCTCAGTTTTTTCGCGAAAATAACTATCATGCACTTGGATTTTGTTCACCTATTGTTAAAAGATACTTTCTAAAAAAAATCAAATCTATTCTGAAAATCAGATCTATTTTTTTCTTTGAGATACGAAAAGAAAATAATCTTCATTCATTCTATAAGTTAATATCGCAAAAAAGCAGTTCTTCTATTTAAGTTTAGCAGCAGAAAAATAAATATTTAAGGGATGCATAATTCGTTTCGAAGAGCAATTTCCAGTACGAAAGCTTTTACACTACACGTTGAAATCTTTAAATGATTGTCATCATAATTAATCTCGTCCAGAGTGCTGAAGATATGTGTCACCGACATATATTCTTTTCACTTTATACAATTGCTGATTTCTCCTTATCGTCAATCGTCGTGATTTTGCGCGAAATTTTATCTACACAGATTCCCTTAAGTAGTCGTATGTAAAAACAGCGAGATAAATTTGCATGATTATGTATAATTGATTATCAGCCGTATTAACAAATCTTTTCGGGGGAAAGGGGGGTTAAGGAATCGAATTGCCATTGAAGCGGTATTGTCGTTATCATTTCTGACGCATACTCGCAATACAGTGTCGAGTAACCATTAAACGAGTGATAAATAATTTACTACTATTATTACATAAGTACATACAGTGTGTAAAATGTCGGCGTGATCGTTGTAATACGGTGGTTTATAGCATAAAAATACTCGTCAATGTAAATCATGCAAGTACATTAGCGAAGGATTTGCGGTAAATCGATAAACTCTTGTACGTAAGATCCGATTAGACAGAAAAAATGCAGCGGCGCACGTTATTTATAGCTTGAAGTAAAAAATTCTTATTTGTCCTTCTTTTGTTTACACGCCTTCCTTGCTTTCGTGAAAATGCAATTTCTAGCATGGAGAATAATGTAAATTTAAGCCATCTTCTAAGAGAGACTAATCTTCTGTGTGTTAATAAATCAGATAAAATTGCAAAATATAAATGTTGGACGATGCTGCTTGGAATTTTCAAAGGGAGTCACCTTCTCATAAAAATATTTTATAATCAACTATTAAGTTTAGTTAAATGTGACTTGGAATTACATTATTCTCTGAACGTCATATGTAATTTCACTTACAACAAAATAATTAGTAATATTGAAAAGTTAGAAGATAGGATAGTTCAGTTTATATTTTTCAGTGCTTTCCTTTCCACAATTCAACTTTATGTACAGCAAATAATACGCAGTCTTTTCGTACCCGAGCCAATTTCGCGCACTAGAACATTAAAGATACGACGAACATAAGGCAATAATCTCGTCTCTGTAAACATAATTCTACCGCCCTTCGTATCTCTCACGCGTGAGAGCAATTTACCAGCAGCGTAACCGAACGGCAAATCGGAGGGGAGCTTACAGAAGAATCCTCGTCATCGACGACGACGTATGAACGCCTAATGCAAAGTAATTTATTCGTGCTAGTTAAAAATGTATAAAAATCATGTTTTGATTACTCCCCAAAACGCGCGCGATCAGTTTCTCCATTTTCGAAGCTCCCAAATGCAACGGTTACGCATACGTGACTAGAATCTTGTTTCAGTTAAGCAGACAGTGCTCAACTGCACTCACAAACTTATGAAACAAAGCGGCGAATAAATAAATACATAATTGAATATCTAAATAAATGCGTCAAACGATTTTTAACAATTATTTCAACACCGTTTTCTCAATTTAAATAAATATTAGCTAATATAAAATAATTTCTTTTTAAACTTAGGAAATATTTTTTAAATCAAGAAAATGATGTTAAAATAAATATATTTACGTGAACATAAAAAATTTTTTTTGGTATACATATCAAATCATGCCGATCTCTTTCTCTCTCTCTCTCTCTCTCTCTCTCTCTCTCTCTCAACAAAAATCAATTCTAATACATCAATATATTATATACAGATTAGTTAGAATAATGACTAGCTTCTTTGTGGAATAGTTGTGTTTTGAAATTCCTTTGTCAGAATTTCCAAACAAAAGATAAAAAATTATTAACTTTTGGACAAGTGTATTTTAGCCTTTTCTTCAAGACGGATCAAAGTCAATCTTCTTTGGTTTGAACAAATCAAAGCTATGAGGAGAAGTACGGGGCCATGTGTACGGTAAATTAATGTAAAATAAAATAACAGAAAATCTTTCTAGTCGCGTAACGAAGAATTGCGCCGTTTCGGTCGGACGAGTGCCGATTTTGAAAAGAATTTCGTGACACGAGAGAAGCGCGGCAAAAATCGCTACGGACAACAATTTCTTTTTCGATATGTTTCGCATTCAAAGTTCTTCCTTCAATTTTGCTACGTTAAAATTGCTATAGTCTAGTTCCGACTAGAGGAGAACTAAGTGTCGTTGTAGCGTGGATCCCACCGTTTCTCACGATCCGCCGACGTTTTTCGAGTGTGCAATGAAAACCGTCCGTCCCTTTGTTCTCCTCTCCTATATTCCTTTCTTTTTTACTTATCCAAGTTCTCAATTATCTAGTCCACATCAGCGTCACTGAATTCAACGCGGCATTTTGACGACCCTTACTGTCGTCGCTCGCCTGACGGGTCAGTTGAAGAAGTCGTCGCCATCGAACGGGTCATTCTCCCTCGCGAAGATATTCACCGACTCCGATTTCCGGATGTACTGATCACCCCTACCCGTTTTGTTATTGTTATTGTTATTCCCCGGACCGTATTTTCCCTGCCTGGAATTCTTCAGCGGCAACGTAGCGCGATGTTCCGGCACGTTGTCGTCCAGCTCGGACTTGAAGACGAAGGCGTCGTCGTCGAACCTCATATCGCCGTTGAAGAAGGAATCGCGACCGCTATCCTCGGAGGCGAAGCCGTCGCTGGGCTGCTGCGGATCCTTGGTATCACACGGCAGCTCCTCCGGCGTGGCTTTGAGTTCGGACGACAACCTCTGTCGATCGGACGCGTCGCTGGATGCGCTCGCCGTGGGCGTAAGATCATCTTCGAAGTAACTTGACCGTTTACTATATTCCCGCACGGAGATATCTCGCCTGGGATGATCCTTGGGGCCTCTGATGCCAGATGAAGGACTCGCGGGCGGTGGTTCCCGCTTCTGATCAGTCGCATCCGGTCGTATACGTGCGTCTACCGGTGCTAGCGGCTCTACCGCGCCGCTCGGACCGGACACTTCCAGATGCTCGACGGTCTGCGCGAAATCGTCTTCGAATGGACTCTGCGTTTTCTGCACCTGTCGAGTCTTGTGCCTGGCTATTCGCTTGCGGTGCATCGTTTCACTTTTGGAGTCGGGTCCCTCGGACCAGTACGGTCGTTCCACCCAGCTGTCGTACTCCTGATCGCTACCCCAGTAACTCTCGCGGCTCCTGGAGCGTTGGGAGGACCGTAGATAGGGATCGGAATCGTTGTCGCTGCATTCGGATCTGGAGGCACCGAACTTGCGCGGATCCGCGTAAATCATATCGTTGTTACGGCCGTCGTTCGCGCTGTTGGGTCTCTTTGGCCAATGTCTCTTCCTAGTTGCCATGTTATATCTAGGCGAGTCGTCGCCCGGACGTTCCGGGCCGTACTCCTCCTCCCAGGACGGGTAGTCGTGAGGTCTCTCTCTGTTATCGCGATAATAGTAGTACGCTTCTCTCATAGAATAATCGGCATCCGGGGGTCCTCTTCTACCCCAGAATCTGTTTTCTTCCTCCCATCGTCTTCTCTCGTATCTTCTTCTGCTCCATCGATCCTCCTCGTCGTAGCCCATGCTCTCCTGGCTACTGCCGAAACGGTCTTCCTCGTTCCACAGCATCAGTTTTCGCTTACGCTCATCGTCGTAGTACGGACCATGAACGTCGTGGCTCCAATTGCACCGTTGCGGCGGCAGTGGCTTCGGTCGGCATTTCCAGTGCGCCTCGTATTGATCGTCATCGTCCTTGTAGGGCTGCACTTTTCGATGCGGATACCGTCGCGGACCCTCCTCCTCCCATTGGCTTTCCTCATGCCAGGGCGAAGGATCGCGCGGTCGATGAACGCTGCCACTCTTGGCCCACGGCGCACCGCGTGATTTTCTGCCCATCTTGTCGCGAAAGCTGCGATCCCGCTTGTCGGCATCCTCGTAAAACGACCTGTCCTCGAAACTGGGCGCATCGAATCGCGGATGCCGGAAACTGGACCAGTATCTGCCGTCCCCTCGTATCCTGCCGTTGCTCTCCTCGCTCTCCTCCTCGTCCTTCCATTCGTTGTCGCTGTCTCCCGAGTGTCGGTAACCGCCGCCTCCCTTGAACGGAATCTCTCTGTGGAAATCTTTACCGTCCGGTGACCATGGTGAAGTGCCGCCTATCGATCGCTGCCCCTCGCACGAAGACTTGTCGGACGAGCCGAAAACACCCGTGTCGAACTTGGCCCAATTGCTGTCATCTTTGCTGTCATCTTTGTCCGATCGCGACGTCTCCGCAAATGGGCAAAACATATCCTCAAAGCCCGAGGACGAAGCCAGTGGTTTGGTCTCCTTGCTGCGAAGCGTGCCGGTGTTCAACATCTTGATCTCCTCGAAGATGTCCATCGCTACGGCCTTCAAATCCTCCGAATCTTTTTTAGCCGAGATATTCGGGCTCGATGGTGGCGGCAGGTTGTCGGAGAACAAATTCAACAATTCCACTTCAGCCAGACTTTTCGATTGCTGAATCTGTTGCTGAGATTGCACCACTGGCGACGCTCGGGCGGAGCTTATCATCTCCTCGTCGTCCTTCTTGATCGGCACCGGCTCCGGCTCGCCAATGATTTCTCGCAGGGCAGCGTATCTGTCGCTCGACGTCGAGATCGAGGATTTCACTTCCGTCGAGGATCTCTCGGCCACGGATGAGCCATTCGTCTCATCGTTGAGAATGTCAGAGCCAATCTTGTCGGACGAGGTGCCGTTGGCATCGCTCCCTCTCTCAGAATTATCCGCCTTCTCCTCCGCATCCATGATAGTCTGCGTCTTCTCCGTATCATCCTCAATGTCTATCTCAGTCTGCTGGACCGTGGATGAATCGGATGTGACATCTGCTTCCACCATCACGTCGTTTTCTTTCTCGACTTCTTTATCCTCCATTTCCCTTGACTTTTCCCTCTCCGTCGTTAAATTCGCGAAAGAGGTAATCATCGTTTCGTTCGACTTTGTCGTGGATCCTTCTTTTAACAAATTTTCGCTCTTGACCGGTAGCTTGACGGTCAAATTCACCAATGAAGCCAAAGAATTCGAGTTACTCTCGCCGATCTGAATTTCCGACTGATTCTCCGCTGCGTCGGATTCTTGTTTGCTTTCATCAGGCGCTCCTTCCGTCTCAGTTGCCTCCTCGATCTTCGCCTTCTGTTCCATCTGCTCCATCTCCAGCAATTCTCGAAAAACTGCGTACTTGTCGTACGTAGGATCCTGTTTTGTTTCCGATTCGTAATTGGTTTTGAAAGTTTCCGAGCATACGGATGAGATTGAATCCGATCCGATTGTCGTCTCGGACGGCCTCGACGCCAACGACGACAGCGACGAGACGGTAAGTTTTGACGATATAACCGTTTGCTCTTTCGTCGTCGTCGATGTTGTTGTCATTGGCGGAATGGTAGTTTTTTCCTCCACATCGCCGATAACGGTTTCCTTCGTCGATAGAGTCGCCAAGCATTGCGTGAGCTGCGTCAAAGTTAGACTCGTCAGTTCCTGGATCGTCATGCCGAGACTGGAGGCTAACTCATCTAGATTCGTCCACGACGACGTCAGCTGGCTGAGCGTGATGTCGAGCGGGGGTTTCGTTCTTTTGGAGTCCGCGACCGGGACGGTGCTGCTGCTGCTGGTAAATGGCACGGATGGCAATGACGCCGTAGATGATATCATCGAGCTGAAGGAGTCCTCGAAGGAGGCAGTGGTCGTGAAATCCGATCTGCCGGATATATGCGGAGTCGGGCTGAAATTGTCGTCGAACTGATGACCCTTCGTATTCCTCGGCGGGCTTTTGTTTTTATCCCTAGCAATCTTGGTGGGTGACGGCGAGGCCTCGCGTGGTGGGAAGTCGTATTGGAAATGTCCCTCCGTGTGTGGCGGTCTGGGCGGTGGTCTGGTGCCCCCTCGAATCCCCTGCTTCTTTGGCGGTAAAGGCGGCGGGTTGATGAGGATACTTCCTGCACCTCTGGGCGGCGGTTCCGGCACTAAATCCAATTCCGCGCTCGAGCTAGAAAGACGTGAGTTCGCGTCCGACGAGCAAGACCGTAACGGCGATGCCGGCGATTCGCTCGGAATCGAAAAATCTACCGGAAACTGTTTGTTGGATTCCACGGACTGCGCCTTTCCGGCTGGCAAATCGATATCGACGTCCCTCTTCCGTACTGATTGAAGATACTTCTTCGGACTCGGTAGCTTCACCAGCCCCTGGGTCGATTCCGTCGAGTCTCTATCCATGCTGCGAAGGATCGAGCTTCCTCCCGAAGTGATAGTCGTGCCTTTGGATGACGTCGGCTCTTCCGGTGGTAATGACACTGAGAGAGGCTGATGATGTATCGATCGAGAGACTGTCTCTTTCTTCGGCGGCGACTCGATTCTCTGCTGAGAGGATTGGCTTGCCTCGTTCTCGTCGAATTGATCGAAATTGGCGAAATTACTGTCCTCGCTGTCTCTCGACGATCTCTCGGTCTGCGTTTTCGTCGATTCCGGGCAATCCGAGCTGGTCGTAATGTTGAAGTTAGTCGGAAAACTGTCGCTGGAATTCGTGGACACCAGATCCTTGAGGACTTTTTTCGGTGGGTTCTTCAGGTGTTGGAAGAAATCCTTCTTGTCCACGTAAGGCTTGATCAGACCGGTTCCCAGAGGATCCAACTCCGTGAACACATCGATTTGCGGGCTCTTCGTTTGACTGTTACGTGGTGTTGTCTCCACTGAACTCTACAGCATAATATGTGCATCCCGTGAAGTTTTATATAAAAAAACATATTATTTAAAAAAATATAACAAAGGGTGTACGTAAGTTGACACTTACATCTTCCTGATCCCCCTTTTTCGTTGCATTCTTACTCAGGTTCGATATCTCGCTGTCATTGAAGAGGTCCTCAGCCTCCTTGTCGAACCAGTGAATTGTACTCTGCGGTGGTGGCGTTTTACTAACTAACGTCGTCGCCGGACTGGAAGTGGTCGATGCGGGCGGTGCCGGTACAGTATGCTGTCGCTCTAAATGTCCCCTCTTTGTTGAGGAAGGTGGCGGTGGCAGAATCGGACGAACTGTGTCCTGCAGCTGCAACAGGTATAGGAAAATAAAACGTTGAACGTATGATATTGCAACAAGAAGTGTCGCTTTTTCGCTATGAATATCACGATTGTAATGATTACGTCTGCAATTCGTTTTCTGATAGAATCTGATAGACGAAGAAAGTACAGTTTCTCCGGTCACACCGACATTAATATAGCAATCACAATTGTGGCAGTTTTTCGTTTCTAGCGCAAAAGATGAAGAAGATACTCGGAAATTCGCAATACCAATCGCACCTTCATGTTCGCGAAAGAATCACCGAACGGATCGGTCTCGAATAGATCGTCGGTAGACGGTACGGGATTTTCCGGCGTAATTTTGTCCATCTGATGAATGCCCTGCTGCAGCGAGTTCAGTTCGAACTGCAGATCTAGCAAATCCGCAATCACACCGCTCTGTGTCTCGTTCTTGCGATCGGCAGTTTTGTCGACCTCGCAGTTAGTCGTGCGAATTCGATGAAACGATGACTCGGTGCCCGCTGCGCCCTGCGACAAATTATCGTAACGCGTCTGGCCTCTGTTAATTGCGTCTTACTATTATCAGTACTATTTCTCTTATGAGCCGATTCCACCAACGTTGATTAACTCGCACTGTCGTTTCAACCGACCATTCTTTATTTCTTTCTAAATCGCAATGTAACATGAAGATTACAATAAAAAGAAAAACGGCAAATAATTTTATTTATCATGATTGGAGCAAGGTAATATTGATAAAATCGGCTATTCAAGCTTATCATAATTTTTCTTTTCGTTCTATTTAGAAAGAGATGAAGAATCAGTCAAAACATTAGCTGACTTTAGACAACATTTAAATAAACGCGGGTCCGTGAATAATAATACTTCAGGCATGCTATAAGGAAAATGGAGAAGCAGTTAAAGAGACGACTAAGAAGACTCTCTTGAGAGAACAATTAGATACGACATATCTTGACTACAGCAATTATGTCGAGGGATTGGAACTCACCTTAGTGTCGGGTGCCGACTCAACGAAAATACCGCCGGTGTGGAATTTAATCGCATTAATGGCGTTCTGCTCTATGTGCTGTTTCGCCAGTTCGATCTCCTTCTTCTTCAGCTCGAACACTACTTGGAACAGGTCCCGCATCGCTATCACCACCTGTCAAACAAAATATTCCCTTTGTGCCACTCGTGCGGTACGTCAAACTTGTTGCGGGCGTAAACTCGTTTACATTTCCAATGTATTTGGTGAGATCTTTTTATCTGAGAATTATTACGCGATCCAATTTTCGAAGAAATCGTCTTACACGCGAGAAACTCAATCTCGAAAGTAACAGAAATTTAAAAGTAAATAAGATTTTTTTCTAATGCATTTTTTTCACTCGTTTTATCGTCGAATTTTTTCAAACATCCACATAGTGATTTCTCAGGTTATACAAAAAACCAAGAAAAAAAAAATATTTTAATTCTAGACTCCTTTAGAGTCTGGTGGTTTCCCGACAGATTTGAATAACTTCCTTTTCCTCGGGAATGAAGAATATCGAGGAAACAGGGAACACACTATCCACGACCGTTGGTTGTAATTTCCGAAACCTTTCTTCGATCGTTCGTTTTACCCTCACCCTCCCCTCCTGCCCCCGTGCTATCAGCGCGACGACCCTCTGTTTGTCGCGAATCTACGCCAGTTAAAACCTCCAGCGGCGCGTCAAACGCAACCGCCGTCGAATATACGGGCGAGGATTACCGGAGCCGTTTACAGGAGGCGAGCGCAGAAATTAAACTTGGAAATTGAATGAAGGCGTAAGGTTGTTGAATTAATTTGCCACCTGTCGCACGAGCTTCCCGAGCTGATTTCATTCTCGCGGCGATAATAGTCGCTATTGAATTGCGCGAGTTAAGGGCCCGGCAATTGTGCTAGCGCGCGCGCACGATCGAGAGCGAAAGTCTCTGCGCTCCATGGCAGAGTTAAACATATTTCTCCTTTAACGCGGCCGATTAGTGCTCATGAACTTCTGTTGGGTGCTATTATGTCTGATATTCGTCTTGTGGAAAGTTACTCGCGGCCGCAACGTATTACGCGATTAATACCGTAATAGTGTTGAGCGGGACTGTTACGAACTTATTTTGTTCAATGGGACGAGGGAGAACAAGCGCATATATTAAGCAGAGATCTTCAGGAAAGCACTTGTGCATTTTTTTGAACTGAATTAGACCAGCGCGAAAGATTTTAATCGCATGATGCAATTATTGTAAAATCAATAAAATAACGCGACGGGTTCCAATTATGGTTTATTAAAGCTTAAAATAAATGTTTTTAATTCGTTTTTTAACGATCAAACATTTAAAAAAGTTAATATCAATGAAGTTGTTAATATCAATGCAAGCAATAAATATTATAATTAAAAAGATATGTATTTAATAAATTAATTGTGAATTTTGGACAAATATTTAAAAATGTTTATGTATAAGCTCAAATTTTTTTAATGGGTTGGCATAAATATACGTTAATGTATGTTTAGTGTACTAAATATAATCTAATACTAAAGGTATTATATTTTGAAGGAATTATTATAGAAGCATTTAAAGAGCTTATTATAAAGGTTACTATAAAGGTTATTATAACTTTACACTTTCTTACCCTAAATATCAACATGATTGAGAAAGTGATTCTATTGCAATAAAAAAGTCAAAAGTTGTAAACAAATTTTTCTGTAATTTTATTAATACAGTAATTTTATTGTATATTTGTAAAATTTAATTTCACAAAATTTGACATTACCCACATAACACGAAAGGTTTCTATAAAGTTTCTGAAAGGTTTTATCAAAAGAATTGAAACCTTTAAAAAAGCTTTCAAAAAATGTTTTTAAAATGTATAAATGTCCGTTTTTGAATTCATCAGTAATGTTTTCAAAAATTTTTTATAAACCTTTTCATAAACATTTTAGAAACATTTTTTCAAAGTGTACAGAAACATTTAAAAAAACATTTTTAAAATAATTTATACAAGTTTTTAAAAAAATATCTGAAAACGTTCTAAAAACCATTCTTCAAGCGAAGGATTTCTTCACAAATCAAACTAGTCCAAAAAGTTAAATTTTTAAGAAACAAAAAACTTTTTATCTTGAAACAATTTATTATATAAATATTTTTTCGAACATATAATAAGATAACATGTAATAGATATTGTAAAAGAGCAAAGTTGCACAAGAATTAATTAATATTTAAAAGAAAAATTTTAAACAATTTTTAATTTTTGGGAGAATGTTATGTATTTATTACCTGTTTATCATAATATTTTACATTTACTTTTTTTTTAAAAACATTAATAAGATGGAGAAGAAAGTTTTATTTAAAATACAAAGCAATAATTTTTTACTTCTTATTTAGAAAATTTTACAAGTTGCTTAAAAAAAACCTTTTAAATTTTATATTTCTTTTTGTATAAACATGATACTTTTATCCAAACATATACGTATACGAACAAAGATTCATAGCTATAAGCTTCAACGTTTTGAGGAATCCATTAAAACGAAAATTAAAGAACTTGTGGATTTGTTTGATTTTTGACGAAAATTTTGTACTTCCTATTTATATTTCTTGTTTTCTGTTTTATTCTTGCTAGAATATATTCATAATGTGACGCCACTAATAGAGAATGATTTGGGGATTATTTTTATAAAAATAGACTTTCTTGGTTTTCGTAGAAAACCCTTCAATTGCTCTCGTTTCTCTAATTTATTCGTCAAAATTTATTATTAGAATTAAATATTTTATTTCTCGTTATGTGTCCCTGGAGTAATATTTGTACACGGTTGTTCCGCTCCTAATCAACGCAATTAATGATGTTGCGACGAATTACGTATGATCTTCGGTTTTCTTTGACCCGAAAAAAAGGAAATGCTCAAAAGAGAGCACGTTTGCTCGATGCTTAAATCGCGCGGTGCTTGAGTACAAAAGTGGGATATACCGACGGATTTGAATATCAAAAAGTTGCTCGTCGATCCCTTTGAACGGCGTACGAAGCGAGCCGTGGATAATCCGGCAACAATCTCCCGCGGCGAGGACGCGTCGGAGGAACGGGGCGGAGTTGAACGCGGAGCCGTGTAATGCAATTATTTACATACGCATCCGGGATTACGGTCGCCCGGGGGTCGATATTGCTTCTCGGATCGGGCAAATATCATTCTAGGCTCCCTGCTCCCTCCCCTGCCCCCTGGCTAACCCTCTCCGATACGCGACCGGCAGCCGGCTACTCGTTCCCGATAATTGACACACTTTAACCGCGTTTGCTGGCGACGCAGGAACGCGAAATCGCAGTCGCTCGTGCGTTATCCCCGATAACTCTCGAGCTGCGAAATCAATTCGATGCTGCCCCTCTCGCCTTGTGTCTTGTGCACTCTGATTAGATTTTCGAGGTATTTGCCGGGGGGGCCGCGCGCGATACGTGGGTTCCTCAAAACTGATACTCGAGTGCGCGTTACTCATAGAGAAACACACAGGGACTCGTCGCAGATAACGTCATTTCGTACTTCACTTATGGTCAGACGAGAGAAATTTTTTTTTTCTGCGATGCAGCGTAAAGAGACGATCTGCTCGAAGCAAAGCGGAAACGGAGGAGGGAAACTTACCTGACTCGCCGCCTTATCAGTCTTAATGCCAAAGAATCGATGCCCGGTGTCTGGTGACCCGAAAATATATCCGAAGGCTCTCGAGTCGCTCATATCTTGAGCGATAAATGATATTTTATGTACCGGATGATGATACAGGCAGTCCTGCGAAAGGTCATAATTGGCATGAATCGATTCGCGATATCCGTAGGCTAAATACGTAAATAATTTCATTTACTCACCCCCGTCTTTTCGTCCCTCAAACGAAGCCCGTCTATGCTGACCTGGACGGCGATTCGTTGCTTGTGCTCACCGGCGGCGCGAATCGCCATCTTCAGGTCAGCCAAGGCCGCCTGGCACATCCGGTCACCGCGCGCTTCCGACACCTCCAGAATACCGATCAGCTTCGCCTTGAACGACACGCCCTCCCCAAGAAAGCGGGTTGGGTCATTCTTGACTGAAAGCAAAATACGCAGAATTATTTTATCTTTCCTCCTATCGTTAACCTCTTTGATTGAAGGAATGAGAAAAAGAAACTGGCCGATTAATTAGAGAAATGAATGGGAATAATCTCAGACGTCTGCAATTTCATGATTTATGATTCGTTCCCGAGGTATGATCTATTTCAGCGGCGAAGCTTCTTTTTTCCTCATAAGTAAACGTCGTACAGAAGGAGATTGAGAGCAGGAATTTTTCAAGAAATCAGTTCATATTCGTCTTTCGCGTGATTCGCTAAAATCAATCGATATGCGCAATGGTTAATATACACGGAAGAAAAACGATTATATTGAAAGATCTAAAAATTTAGTTGAACTGATTTGAGTTTTGTGATTTAGTTAGAGAAATCTGAAAAATTTATTAGACCATCAAAATAATTATGTAGGACGTTTGAGCTGCACAAAGTTTTTATATTCTATAATAACAAGCAGCTTGAGTCTGCATAATTATTTTTATGGTTTAATAAAGTTATATTTAGATCTGTATCTAGCTAAATATTTAGATACTTCAGCAAACAAATTCGTTCTTCGTATGTCTATACATATTTTGCATAGAACAACGTACTTCTGAGATTTCTCCGCTTCATTAGAAAGTAGCCCGTGTGCCACATTGCAAGAAATTCGAGCTACACGGAGAAATATAGTTGCATAATTTTTACCTTAGAAGACTAGTAAAAATATTTTGGCTATTTCTGCTGAACTTAAGGTAGACTAAAATAAATCGGATCAATTTTTCTTCAGAGGTAAAAAATAATTAAATACTAATTTGTTATTAAGTTTTATATGACAGAATAATGCATGAAGAAGCTATTTTTTATTGCACAACGAGAAAACCAAGAAAAAGAAATTGTTCGATTTGCTCCAACATTGGGGGCTGAGCGGATCACCAGTTAAAAAAACAAAAAAATAAAATCTAAAAAAAGATGAAAACAAATCTATAAATTTTTTTTAAAGAACCTGTTAAACTTTCTCGTTACAAACTCGCAAAATCGGGATCGTGATTTTATAGGAGAGACAATGAAATTTCTTCGCGCGCTTACGATCTCTGCCCTTGTATCATCGATTGAATCACACGCAATGCATAATTGTCTATTGTCTCCGTTGCAAAAAGAGCATGGAAATAACTAGCGTGATAAAATGGATCGTATGAAATCAAAAAATTGATAATGATAACTGTCTCAAAACTTATAATAATTCGATTCGGCTCGGTAATACTCTATGACAAATTTTACTTGCTCGAAAATAAAAATACCGAAGGTGTAAGGTAAAAGTACATTACAATTGTAGTAAATCCGTACAAGTGATTATTATCTCGGTAAATCATACTATTCTTAAGCACGAATAACTCTTAAGATTTTACGTATTTGTAAATATTTTTTTTTACCGCGCAGTAAAGTAAGTTTTGTCAGCGCCGGGGCAAAACTGAAATAAATTTTATTGAGATACATTTTAGATTTTATAGATTACGTGCGTTTCTTTAGTACAGT
Source organism: Solenopsis invicta (assembly GCF_016802725.1). NCBI lineage: Eukaryota > Metazoa > Arthropoda > Insecta > Hymenoptera > Formicidae > Solenopsis > Solenopsis invicta. The sequence goes on from NC_052667.1 coordinate 6,292,156, forward strand.
AACATGAAATTTATTTTACAATTTTGTAAAAAGTATGACTACACGACGGTCGCTCGTTTACCAGAAAAGTGAAATGAATTTTACATAAATGGGCTCTTGTCCCTATATGGGCCTACCATTTCCATAAAATTTACTAGAATCCACTAGAATACGGCAAATTGCTTTACATTTCTCTTCGTGTGCAGTTATTACGAAGTAGTTGAAAGATTTCAAAAAAATCCTCGGAAATCGTTTTATTGGGATTTTATACGGCAACGAGTTTAAGGTCGCTCGCCGCGAATCGTTCTCAATTCATTCCGCGCGGTGAACCGTCGCGGAAGTAACGCGAAAATACGAAAGCCCAGCAGAGCACGGGGGAGCGTCCATTGTAACACCGCCGCGACGTGCGGGCCCCGTTCAGTCTCGCGTGAGGGAGACTCGTCGGGCAGATCGAATTATCGTATTTGGAGCCGCGGGGGAGGAAGGGAGGCCCCGAGAAGCGATTCCGACGGCGATAGGTCCGAACGCATTAAACCGACATCGATCGGTCGTACAACCAATTTGACCGGCGGGACTATAAAATGAGAGAACTCGAGTGCGCGCCGAGAGAACGATCTGCCGTCGCTGAAGACCGGCGTTAAAATTAATGGCTCGGAAGCCGATAATTGGATCGATACCTATTTGTAGCGATGATAATACATGCCATTTATTACAATCGTTTTGGAGAACGGAAGTGCCAATATTGTTTCCGCCGTGTAGCGGAGCACGTTGATAATATTTGGCCGATGGACTAATGCCGGAGATAAATATTTGAAATAACGCGCGGAACGCCAGTTGCACGTCTCGTTATAACTTTGCGGCTTCGGTAGGTATAATCGACAAAAGTACGCTTATACGGCGCAAGTTATAATGAATGTAACTAATTCATGTAGCCCCGGATTACGCAAATATCAACGCGAAACGTAAATAACTAACTGCATTATTGTTTGAGAATAATTGTATTAGTTTTACCGCGCGAAATAAGCGTTGACTTCGTCAGCGAGGGTGTGTGCAAACAACGAGGGCACGATAAATCTGTCGGAAAGCTAAATAATGTAGGAGCGCAAAAAAAGAAACAAGAGAGAGAGAGAGAGAGAGAGAGAGAGAGATACCGCGAACTGTCTTTCTCTCTCAGCGGGTTCTCGCTGCCCCTTGCGATTTTAATGGTCGAAGGTACTCGTGCACTTCGAGTGGAGAACGCCAACTGGCGGCACTCAAAGGGTGTATACGTCCGGTACCAATCCAACTTTTCATCGCGGCTTTTTCTTCCTGCTCTCCTTGCTTTGCGCGCCAGATGCGCCCTTGCATCGCACTTGGCCTCGCGTATCCCGGCCTCGCGTATCCTGCATCTCCATTCGAACAACAATTATTATTGCGATCCGGGTAAGATGAGACGCGCGACAGGTTGGGGAGCCGAACGAATCGCAAATTGACGTGACATTGGCGCGCCTAATTGCAAATTCCCTTATTACGAGAGAATTTTTACGACAAACCACGATTCTCTTTCTTCCCTCGCATATTTTTCTTAAGAAAAGGTTGGTCCCAGAGACATCAGATTTAATAGAATTGAATGCCTCTGAAGCTTCATCGGATTTCTTCCGATCTCCATCGGTTTTTGAAGCCCAGCTGTCGCAAGAATCGGAAAGAAAAATTTTCACCGCGACATCTAATTATGGTTTGCTAAAACTACTGAGTATTGCAGTAAGAAACTTTGCCACTGTTGTCATTACATCGGTTTCTTATAAAAGTACGCTGAAGTCTGCTAACTAACAGACGTAGCCAAATGTAAGATCCTTTATCCAATTGGCGAGCAAATGTCAATACCAACAGGTAGATTTTTTGTAAATAAGAATCGTAGAGAATAGAGTAAAAGATGTAACGTTATAAGATTTTTTACTCTTGTTTTGAAGAGGATATTCTGAAGCATGAGGATTCTATTTCATGAAAGTATTTCTCGAAATCGAAAACTCCAAAATTGGCTTTCAAGATTAAAGTAAAATAAAATAAATTTGGACAGTTCAATATCGATTATTTCCACGTAAAAGTTAATTCAGGAACTTGATATTCGGATCTGCTATGTTATCAGAAACTTATATCTTCTACAGTGAAATTACAGTTAATGGTTGCGTGCTACTACCATTGCCATTCATTAAAATATCTGTCGTAACTAAATTTTTATGGCTTTTACCTATAACGCCAACATCCAATTAAATTTTATTATGCTGCTAAAATTTTAGCTATCCGTATGTTACAAAATTTACTGAAATTTAGTTACTACATGCATAGGTTGTTGCATTCTTTTTTTCTGTGCGGTACATTTTATAGGGTAACTCCAGTATTACGTAGACGTAAAAAAAAAAAGAGGAGTGAAGATAATTTACTCTCAACTCGTTATATGCCCCTATATCAGTACTCTATTATGGCTTCTTTTACTAATACTTGTTAATATTTAACAACTCTCGTGAACTCGTCAAATGTAGCTTTGTATTATTGTACAATCTATATAAAATAAATACTTTTTTTCGGGAGTGGCTCAGTGACACATAAATGGGTTATTTCGTGACACATAAGTGTACAGGGGTAGTAAAGGATGGAGTGTACTAAGAGTGTATAAAGTTTTCATTGGCATAGTTTATTTATTTTAAATGTAGTAAATAGTGCTTGATAAATTAAGTTTTCGATAGGTATGACATATCGGAGTTACTCTATAGTGTGCAATGTGCACCGTGCGGCCTGCGATAAGACACGCGACAATATAGTAACCAAACGTATTGGAAAACTCGGTGTATCGTCGTGAAAATATTTTTATCGCGTCGAGACAACTCTTGACATTTTCGCAAAAAAACTTGGATCGAAGAAGCCCGGCTCTCGTTCAAACTTGACCCATTTATTTACGGATCTCTTGTACGTAGGGTACTTAGCGAAGGATCGTAAAAAAGGTCTTGCAAAAAAAATTATAGCAACTAACTTTATAACTTATGTAACAACACCAGAGAGTCAGCTGCATTTATGAAACAAACAAGAAGAATGATAAATTGCTGTCATGTAACTCACGAAATCAAGAAGTTGTCTACAGGAAGTGTATTTGCCTACGTAATGACTTGCACTCTTGCAATTTAGTTAATGACATTTTCCCATTTGCAGTTAACGCCTCCTTCATATTCCATAATTTGCAAACTATCGACCGTTTAACTTTAAATGTATAATGAGAGAACAGGCGTCGATGTTACAGCATTTAAAATCAGCGTGTATGCCGTAAACTTCATTAGAATATTTTCTAATTTATTTTCATAACAGGATCTCCTTATTCCTCGCGGCATTTCTTTATGATTTCAATTTCACAAATTAAAAACGTCTAATCGGATTAGCCCGTTTTCGCGCTGTCTTCTGAAGATAGATCTAGTAGTAATCTAGAACACGCGCACGGCACAACCCTCGACATCTGTCGGCGACACGCGCGATCGCGGTGGTGTCACGCTCGGTCGGTAAACGCGCGAATGCGAGGGGCTACTTTCGATCTTTGCAAGCTAATTTGCGAATTCGCTTTTAATGGTCTTCACGTCACGAAAACGCGTCGAATTGCAGCCGATTGCGAAATTGCACGTCCAGAGCACGTTCTCCTCGAGTACGAAGGTACACGAGGAAGCCATATTACGGAGCGCCCCTAACCACCCTTAACGGATCTACAAGGTGGCACCAGAAGCACCCTCGTCGACTCGTTATCGAGGATGACGGGGGAGACACGTAAAACTCTCTTCGAGATCGACGAGCGAGGTTTCGCAAGAACGCAAGGGCACACGAGTCGGAGCAAAAATTCCGCTCTGTACTCACACTTGCACGGGCTGTTTTTTTTCCGTAGGGTCTGCATCGGTGGTCCCGCGTAGATGACGGCGAGCGAGAGAGAGCGAACGAGCGAGCGCCCCGAAAAACGGCACGAAGGGGACGTCGAGAATTTTCTATCTTTCTCTCCGTCCGTCTCTCACCCGCTCCCCTCTCCCGCGGAGCCGGTCACCCTTCCTCAAGGCGCACCCTCGTACGTCGGCACGGTTGGGGACACGAGATACTCAGCACGGACACATGTAGCACATCGGGTTTCCCTCTGTCTCTCTCCTTCTTCTTGTTTCTTCCGCGCTCCGCGCACCCCCTAGTCTAACCCTCTCTCTCTCTCTCTCTTTCTCACTCGCTTCTCTCCACCGTCCCCCTCTCGCACTGTTACCCCCAACCGGCGTCTCACCCTCCGCGCCGTATATTTCTCGCACGCCGAGGAGCACGTAAGCGGTTGAGAGAGACGGACGACGCGTGTATCACGCGTGCTCGCGTACGCACACACCGCCTACACGCACCACCTAAAACACGACGCACCACCGGTACCGGGACGGGACGACCAGCAGCAGCAGGATCGCGAGGATCGCTCCGCGTGCCGCTGCCTGGCACCGGGTACACGGTTCCGCGCGCGCGGCGGCGAGCGCGTGTATCCGCGCGCGCGACGTAAAAACGTAGAGGAAGTGACAGCTGCCTCCGTCACCACCACCATCGCCGCCGCCGTCGCCACCGCCGCCGCCGTCGCCGTCGCCGCCGCCACCGTCGCCGTCGCCGCCGCCACCGTCGTCGTCACCGCCACCATCGCCACCACCGCTGCCGCCACCACCACCGCTGCCGGCACGGGCGCTCATGCTAGCCGCTTTTATTGATCAATAATATACGCCGCCGCCTGCTTGCCTGCTTGCCTGCCTGTCTGCCTGTATGCCTTGCCTAGTACTCGTCGTCGGCGCTCCGGGCCGCTCTTTCACAAGCTAACGCTTCCATGCGAGCGAGAGTCTATCGCGTTTCACTATTAGCGTTTCACCACCATCCTGACACTTCGAGCGGAAAAACGGCGTTGTCAGAGATCCATAAACAAGACCATTCGCGTTCTTCTAAATGATCCCTTCATTTACCGAGTAAAGTTTGAGATAATTCGCGTTATCTCTCTTACAGTAACGTGGATGAAGGGAGAAATTAGAACTGTGGAAGATGTGCTAAAAAACAAAAACAACAAATAATGAAAATACTGAGTGGTATGAAATGAATGTACCCGAAAATTGAAATTTAATACTTGAGAATGTTAAATCATGAAAAAAAAAGAATGTTGATCAGTAACTATTAGCAACACAAATGAATACTGGATCTTTCGAAGTATGCAATTTCCCAATTAATTGTATCAATATAATAACTCATAATATGATTTATAATTGGATAAATAATTGTAAACGGTAGTATATGGGAGAGAGAAATAACAAACGGTAGTACTTAATAATTTTAAATATTTTGTACAAATCAATTTAATTGATATGTAATTTATATTATTTTAACAGAAAAAATATTAAAAAAATAAAAATATATTACACTGCAATAAATTGTAACTTGGAAAAGCATTTTTCTTAAACAAATACACTATGAAGAACATTTATTGCACAATTAATTATAAAATCGTAGATATTAGTAATAAACTTGTTAAGAATTGCGTTGCGTTAATATTTACCAAGTTATTTTAAAAAAGCAAAATATGGTGTTTCTCTTCCTTCCTTTAGCTATTATTATATGATTGTATAGGGTAGTGCAAGTGCAAGTAGAAAATAGTTTATAGGATTTTTTTTAATAAACATATATTTTTTAAGAAATATATTTTAGTTTGTTTTTAATGTAAATTATAATTCCAGGTGTCTCTTTTTATTACTCTTTCTATCTATTCGACGTTTATCGAATATCTTATGGACACATTAGGAACCATCAAATTTTATAAACAGATTTATCCATAGATGTCCAAAATAAGTGTCTATTAAATATCATAAGACGTAAAACCGTTGATTTATGCATATTTTCAATATCTTTATAGGATGTGTTTTATAGATCATGGGAGATCTTCGGATATCTTTGTGCTATCTGTGGTTCTAAACAAGCGTAATTAAGCAATTTAATATGGATATAATACTTATTAACGCACGATAATATGGTAATTGAAATTTGCGTAAACAAAGTAATTGAATTTCAAATGATAAATTAAATTAAAAAAACAAAAACGCCACGGATTTTGAAACGTGACCTCATCTATACTATGAACAAAAAACGTTTTCTTCTCCGCGAATCCGCATCACGAAAGACACTCCTCCGATCCGCGACGCGAATTCTATAGGTGCGATCGACATTCATCCTTTTTCCTTATATATATATAATTTTTTTATAAAGCTACATTTAAAAATATTAGACTACCATTTTATCCTTGTTGTTTACCAAATGTTAAACAAAGATAAAATGATATTTGGGTGCACCGGAGCGATTTTTCTAAACGCAGCCTGGTAATATTATGAGCCATGTGACCACTGAGCGAATGATTCAGATTCTCAAAAAAATGTTGATGCACGTAGATCAGAATTATTAATTACTAAATTAAATATATACGTTTTATCTTAGAAAATATACATAATGCTTAATATTCTCTCAAACATGTATTATTAATTTTTTCAGGAGGGGAAAGGGTTAATATAGATGCTAGCAAGCATCAAGTATTATTAAATTAATTTTAATTTAATAAAAGTGATATTACTAACTCTTATTCGATTATAACTTTGTTATATGACCGAAAGTAACGGCGCGCAGTTTGGTTGAGTCTGAGAAAGTATATAAAATCACACGTATATATAAAGCACTAAGATCCAGCTGACCGAATAGGCCTTCTTATTTAAATTGTATGTTACATGTATTATTAGGTTCTTCTCCTGTTCGTATTTTATATCAAGAGGCGAGGTCACGTTTCGCGCCAAGTGATACGCGAAGCGAAGACAGACCGTCAAGCTTACCTGATATATTTTTTGCCGTTAAGTAAACTGTATATAAATGCAACGTACGATTCGTTAACAATTTAGTGTCCAAGTACCAGGAACTATGGCTTGATTAAACAATATCGCATTGATCATTGTTGCAATGAACGTACTGATGTGCGTTCTTGCAGAACAGTTGGAACTCTACCCTAATGACCTTGATGATCTCGATGTTCTAAAATTTCTTTCTCGTTTGGCGAAAAAGAGACGAAGATTGCTATTTGAAAAGAGCACATAAGAAGATAAAAAATTAGCAGATATATCTATGTATAAAGGAGAGTGATGTAAATCGGACCGTGTTTCAAATCGGACTTTTTTAATTTAAATGAATACAGTTAAGCAGATTTGCGTGCCATTTATAACGTAAAGTCCTTATAAGACACCGAACATGTCACAGCAATTCGACAGTTTTCTGTCATAACATTTACAGAATAGGCGCGAATATACATTTTCAGTCATTGTGCGAAAATTAAAAAAAAAAAGAAAATCCTTAATCTTTAATCTTTAATCCTATATTATTCTCTCATAACTTATAATCAGAATAGGCAGTGACAGGAAACATCACGCTTGTTTTTCTTGAAATGCCGCGGAAAACATACTTCCTTCGCATAAAATATCGTATGTAACATAGGCGCGTCCTCGACCTCGCACACTGTTTTTAGCACTCGGCTGCGCTAAGCGCGCTTTGCGTGCTCCGCTACGCCTTGTATTGAAAACGTCATCTTCAGTCGAGAACAACAAAAGTCGGCTTCATGTTTCATAATGTATTATTACGTTTAATGTATGTACTATTAACGTTTACCTCATATATTTTTTGTCAAGTAAACGGTATATAAACGCAATGTATGATTCGTTAGCAATCTAGTATCCAGGTACTGCGACTGTGGAACTATGGCTCGATTAAACTATATTGCATTGATCGTTGTTGCAATGAGCGCACTGATGTGCGTTTTTGCAGGAGACTTGGGACTCTATCCTAGTGAACTTGATGATCTCGATGTTGTGGCACTTCTGGCAGATGCCGCTTGGCGACAACAAAGCGATGATTGCTTTTTGAATAAAGGACCGTGCTCAGAAGAACAGAAGTATTTAAATGGTATGTCTGTATATAATATTATTAAATTATTAAATTATTTCTTTCTTCTTTTATAATCGATTTTTTGATCAATGAATAATCGATTTTTTTTTACGATGAAAACGAGATCTTGATAGTTTTCAATGGGTATATTATGTCAAATAAGAGATTTTTTTGATGAATAAATTATATTTTTGTATAAAAAAAACCCGTATTCTTGAAGAAGAACTTTGGGTTTTCTGAATATAGCTTGGGACTCTTTAGCTCTATTAGATAATATGCTTATTAAGCAAGAGCGAAATCGATTAGTATGAACTAGAATAAATAAAATATATGAGAATATTTTCTCGTGGTTTCAGATTTATTCAGAGAGGCTGTAAGAACTGACTGCGAAAGATGTACTGATAAACAAAGACAAATTATGAACACAATTACTGAGTGGTACGAACAGAACGAAGCCGATGTTTGGAAAATAATACTTGAAGATGCCCGAGCCTAAAGGAAAAGAATGCTAATCAATGACTATTGGCAACAAAAATGAATAATGAATCTTCCGACGCATACTATATCCAGACTTTTCCAATTAATTTCTTTATATAAAAATTTATAATATAGTTTAAAATTTAATAAATAATATTTGTAAACGGTAGTATGTGGGTGAGGGAAATAACAAACGGTAGTGTCTTATGATTTAAAAGAAATATTTTGTACAAATCAATTTAGCTGATATGTAATTTAGTTAGGATAATATTTATATTACCCTAACAAAAAAAAGATTCTTAAAAAATAAAAATATATTACACTGCAATAAATTGCAATTTGGAAAAGCTATTTTCTGGAACAAATACACTGTGAGGAACATTTATTGCATAATTCATTGTAATATCAAAGACATTTACTAATAAACTAGTGTTGTTAAGAATTGTGTCGCGTTAGTGTTTACCAAGTTATTTTCAAAAAGCAAAATATGGTGTTCCTCTTCCTTCCTTTATCCATTATTATACGACTGTATAGATTAGTGCAAGTTTAAGTACAAAATAGTTTATAGGATTTATTTTCAATATACATATATTTTTTAAGAAATATATGTTAGTCTGTTTTTAATATAAATTATAATTTTGGGTGTCTCTTTTTATTACATTTATTCGACACTTATCGAATATCATATGGACACATTATCACCCATAAAATTTCATGAACAAATTTCTTATGGATGTCCAGTAAACAAGTGTCTAGTAAATATCATAAGGCTTGAAACGAATGATTTATGGATATTTTCAATATCCTTGCAGGATATCTTATAGGAAAGAATCATGGATGTTCTTCATGAATATCCTTGTGCTATATGTGGTTATAAACAAGCGTAATTAAGTAATTTAGTACGTAATATTTATTAACGTTTAATAATAGGGTAATTAAATTTTGCGTAAAAAAGATAATTGAATTTTAAATGATAAATTAAATTAAAAAAAAAAAAAAACGCCGCGTATCTTGAAACGTGACTTCTACACTATAAATCAAGAAACGTTTTTCCCACCGCGAATCCGCATCACGAAGGACACTCCTTCCATCCGCGACGCAAATCCTATAGGTGCGAGCGACAATCATCCTTTTTTCTTATTTATTTATTTATTTACTTTTAAAGCTGCATTCAGAAACATTAGAATACAATTTTATCCTTGTTGTTTACCAAATGTTAAACAAGGATAAAATATCTGGGCGATTTTTCTGAATGCAGCCTGGTGAAACTAGATGACACGTAACCGCTGAGCGAATGATTCAGATTTTCAAAAAATTGTTGCACGTAAATCAAAATATTTCTAACTAATAAATTTGCAATTAAATATATACGTTTTATCTTAGAAAATATGCGTGAAGCTCAATTTTTTTTTCAAAAACGTATCATTAAGTTTTTCTCCTGTTTGTATTTCACATAAAGCTTACCTCATATATTTTTTGTCGTTAAGTAAATTGTATATAAATGCAATGTACGATTTCTTAGCAATTTAGTGTCTAAGTATCGTCACTGTGAAACTATGACTCGATTGAATAGTATCGCATTGATCATTGTTGCAATGAACGTACTGATGTGCGTTCTTGGAGAAGAGTTAGAACTCTACCCTCCTGAACTTGATGAGCTCGATGTTCCACAACTTCTGGCAGATGACGCTTGGCGAGGAAACATCGAAGATTGCTATTTTAAAAGAGCACCGTGTACAGAAGAACAGAAGTATTTAGAAGGTATATCTGTATATACTATTAGTGAATTATTTTTTTTTTTTTTTTATAATCGATTCTTTGATCAATGAATAATCGATTTTTTTTTACGATGAAAACGAGATTTTGATAATTTTTAATAGATATATTATATCAAATAAGAGATTTTTCTGACGAATAAATTATATTTTTGTATAAAGAAAACATTATTAAAAAAAAACTTTTGGATTTTTGAATATAGCTTGTAATCTTTAAGTCTATTTAGATGATATACTTATTAAGCAAGAGTAAAATCGATTAGTATGAACTAGAATGAATAAAATATGTTAAAATATATTCTCTCGTAATTTTAGATAAATTTAGATATGCTCTAAATACTAACTGCAAAAGATGTACTGAAACACGAAAAAAATGTATGAAGACAGTTACTGAGTGGTACGAAAAGAACCAACCGGATACTTGGAAATTAGTACTTGAAAATGTCGACTCATGAAGGAAAGGAATGCTAATCAATGACTACTGGCAACAAAAATGTATAATCCATCTTTCGACGTATGCCATATCCAGACATTTCCGATTAATTTCATTACATAAAAACTTATAATAGGGTTTATAATTTGATAAATAGCATTGGTAAACGGTAGTATATGGGAGAGGAAAATAACAAACGGTGGTACCTAATGATTTAAAAGAAATATTTTGTACAAATCAATTTAACTGTTATGCAATATAAAGTTATTTTATTATAGTTATGTAATATAAATATTACCGTAACAAAAGAATATTAAAAAAATATATATTACACTGCAATAAATTGTAACTTGGAAATGCACTTTTCTTAAACACACTGTAAAGAACACGTATTGCATAATACACTGTAAAGAACACGTATTGCATAATTAATTATAAAATTGTGCACATTAGTAATAAACTGGTGTTGTTAAGAATTGCGTCGCATTAATATTTATCAAGTTATTTTCAAAAAGCGAAATATGAATTTTCTTTTTCTTCCTTCATCTATTATTATGCGATTGTATAGATTAGTGCAAGTTTAGGTACAAAATAGTTTATACGATATTTTTTAATTCACATATATTTTTTAACAAATGATTTTAATGTGTTTTTAATGTAAATTATAAGTCCGGATACTTTCTTTTATTACATCTATTTGACGTTCATCGAATATCCTACGGACACATTAGGACCCATCAAATTTCATAAATAGATTTATCATGGATGTCCAGTAAATAAGTGTCTATTAAATATCACAAGACATAAAACGGATGATTTATAGATATTTTCAATATTCTTATAAGATATTTTATAGATCATGAATGTTCTTCGGTTATCCTTGTGCTGTCTGTGGTAATAAATAAGCGTATTTAAGTAATTTAATATGGATGTAATATTTATTAATGCACGATAATATAGTAATTGAAATTCGCGTAAACAAGGTAATTGAATTTTAAATGATAAATTAAATAAAAAAAAAACGCCGCATATCCTGAAACGTGACTTCTTCTACACTATAAATCAAGAAACGTTTTCCCCACTGCGAATCCGCATCACGAAGGACACTCCTTCCATCCGCGACGCAAATCCTATAGGTGCGAGCGACATTCATCCTTTTTTCTTATTTATTTATTTATTTACTTTTAAAGCTGCATTCAGAAACATTAGAATACAATTTTATCCTTGTTGTTTACCAAATGTTAAATAAGGATAAAATGATATCTGGGCGATTTTTCTGAATGCAGCCTGGTGAAATTAGGTGCCACGTGATCGCTGAGCGAATGATTCAGATTTTGAAAAAAGTGTTGCACGTAAATAAAAATATTATTAACTAATAAATTTGCAATTAAATGTATACGTTTTATCTTAGAAAATATGCGTAATGTTCAGATTTTTATCAAGAACGTATCATTAAGTTTTTTTCCTCTTTGTATTTTACATAAAGCTTATCTCATATATTTTTTGTCGTTAAGTAAATTGTATATAAATGCAATGTACGATTGATACAATTTAGTGTCTAAGTATTGTAACTGTGAAACTATGGCTCGATTGAGTAGTATCGCATTGATCATTGTTGCAATGAACGTACTGATGTGCGTTTTTGGAGAAGAGTTAGAACTCTACCCTCGTGAAATTGATGATATCGATGTTCTAAAAATTCTGTCAGATGACGCTTGGCGACGAAGAGCTGAAGATTGCTATTTTAAAAGAGTACCGTGCGCAAAAGAAAAGCAGTATTTATCAGGTATATATTATTACCTAATTATTTTTTTTTGTAATCAATTCTTTGATCAATAAAATGTCGATTTTTCTCCACGATGAAAACGAGATCTTGATAGTTTTTAAAAGGTATATTATGTCAAATAAGATTTTTCTGACAAATAAATTATATTTTTGTATAAAAAAAATCAGTATTCTTGAAGAAAAATTTTTGATTTTCTAAATATAGCTTGTACTCTTTAATTTTATTTAGATAATATACATTTTAAGCAATGAGCGAAATGGTTTACTATGAAATAGAATGAATAAAATATATAAGAATATTCTCTCGTGGTTTCAGATATATTCAAAGATATGTTAAAAACTAAGTGTGAAAAATGTACTGAAAAACAAAAAAAACTTGTAAAGACAGCTACTGAGTGGTACGAACAGAACGAACCCGATACTTGGAAATTAATACTTGAAGATGCCCACTCCTAAAGGAAAAGAATGCAAATCAATGACTAGTGGCAACAAAAATGAATAATGAATCTTCCGACGCATACTATATCCAGACTTTTCCAATTAATTTTTTTATATAAAAACATATGCTTATAATGGTTTATAACTTGATAAATAGTATTGGTAAACGGTAGTATGGGAAGGGAAAGGGAAGTAATAAGCGATAGTACAGATCGTAGCATTAATGCCTGGGGTTTGATTTTAGGGATCACGTTTATTTGTTAGTTAGTTTTACGTTTATGTACCTAATGGGATTTTAAAAAAATATTTTGTACAAATTAATTAGATTAATATGCAACTTGTATTACCTCAACAGAAATAGATTGTTAAAAAACTAAAAATATATTAAATTGTAATAAATTGTAACCTGGAAAGGTAATTGTTTTTTAAATAAATATACTGTGAAGAACTTGTCTTTTTTAATTAAGTACAAAGTCATAAACATTTAAATAAAATTATTAACCGTTTATTGTACATATTTTTGCATTTAATACATGTATTGGCTTGGAGTTAAAATTATAAACATTTGTTGATCCGTAATATGATTTTGGACCCAATTATTTTTGAGAAGTAATATTGCTTTCCCTTATAATCACGATTTATTAAAAAATGAATAAAAAATTTGAATAACGTGTAGTAGTAATTAAAAACATTTTAGTCAGCACATAATAGTATTGCATCTTTTAAATTTTTAATATGTTTTTATAATCAAAATTTAAATTAGAATTTTATTACAATGTAAAACTACTTGAAGAATGTATTTTTATTAGCTTCCGAATTTCAGATCGAGAAAAAAATTGCTTTAGTTGGTTGTAATTCAAAACATTTTTTAGGGGCCAATTGAATTAATTTTTGCAAAGAAAGAAAAAGAATAATAATTAATTAAATTATTTGTAGTTAATAATGCGTAGAAAGCCATCTTGTATTAAAAAAAAAATTTACTAGCAAAACAAGCGTGCGCTGTCATCTTATGACGGCGTATAGTTTAATTTTCGTTGATTTCATGTTTAGAAATATTTGCAATTCACTGTGCGATGTACTTTCGGGATATATTCCTCACGTCATCACGCGTTACATCGCGGAAATACCGATCGAACTGAACGCAATCTTTCCGCCGACTTTCGCTTTCCCGACTTTCCCTCGATTCACACATCAGTTATACTTTACGTGACATTGGCGCACTTGATTGCCTTACAGTGTAATTTATCTCACTTATTTTTGTGTTTTCTTCACTTTTTCTTACGTAAGATCCTTCTAATGATAAAACTATTTCGAAAAAAAGAATATAATGCGTCTTTTATATTGCAAGATTCGTGAGCTATTTGGAATAAAAATAAATTTATTTGTTAATCTTTTTACGGTACATTTTATAATTATGTTTTTATTCAAATTGCAGATATGTTTCGGATTTCGGATTTAAGATTGATCAAGTAGTGGCGCTCATTAGTGAGATCTTATGGAAATGCTGTTACAATTTGGTTGTTCCGTATTTATAGGTTTAGAAAGGTATTTCAACTTTTTGGAAAATTATTTTCAAGTATTCGTCAACTTGCGGAAGCACGCAAGTTTATTGGAGCGTGTAGATTATCAAACTCCACAGTCATTCTAATCGTCCAGTCGTGCGCAATCGACTAGAATAAATATGAAAAATTATTTGATATATTGCACCAAACTGGTTTGCTTAAGTAAGTAAAATAGAGCGTGTGTAGCGGTAAACTTAATTCAGACCAATCAGAAGTTGGCATTGCGAATAAAAATAATTAGAGTCATTATCAAAAATTTAATTTATTAAGCATTATACAGGGTGATTATTAATGAACGTCCCCATTTTTTACCATAAAAGCACGCATTTGTAATTTCTAATATAATAATATGTTAGAAATACGTATCCGTCAGTAAATCATGCTCCTATGGTAAAAAATGGGGACATTTATTAATAATCAGGCTGTATATCTACTTTAGGGATTAGTCAAATATTTATTTAGTATTTGTTTAAAATAAAAACTCATTTAAAATAAATCTTATTTAAGATAAACTAAATAGCTTTATTGAAAATAGAAAAATAGATTCTAGAAACCTTTTAAATAAGTTTCTGGAATCTATTTTATATTTTTTATTTTAAGTAAGTCTTGATTTAGTTCATCTTAAATAAGTTTTATTTAAAATAAATTATTCTACTGGCCCCTGTTTACTATCAGTATGATAAATAAACTATACTAATAAATACTTTATACTGTTTACCATTATAAAAAATTTAAAAAGTGAAATGTTAATTTTCTTATATTTGAAAGAACTTTTAAATTTTTGCCCGACATAAATATTGGAGTATATCTTAAATTGCTCTTTAATTGCTCTTTTTATATCTACTGTTGTTCAACTTAATAATATTATTAAATGAAAACAGTCACAGATTTTTACTTGTTAAATAACTCTATTATTTTTTTTTTTAAACCCATTTTTATAAAATAATTGTTTCTTAATTGCTGTTCTTGCTTTCATGCGATTAGATATTTAATTTCAGTTAAAGAGCATTTTTTATATTTAACATAATTACTAAACTACACATATATGTTCAAGTATGCTAATGTAAGTTTATCACTATAATTATTGCAAATACCTTTATATACATACATTCCAGTTGATTTGCATAAGTTAATTGAAAGTGTGTAGCCGGCATTTAGGAAATTTTAAAAACGTACATTCTTGATTAAAATTATTACATACGGATTACAATGTTCTTATTTTTGGGACCCTTTTTAAATATCTTGTATTGTGGCGATACCTACATCTTGTATTATAATCTTACGTCGATAATGCAGCTGTGTTCAAAGTATTCATTTATCAGCTGTGGATTGCAGTAACGTAATCTGTAAAAGCTTGCAATGAACTATTTCAAAATTCATGTAATTAATTATAATGATGTTATGAGAATTAATTAAAAGAGTTGGATTTTAATTACGGTATTGTAATAGCGACGACAAGAATAAAAATATACGTATGTGATATTCTTATTTTATTGTAAATAAACAATTAAGTTTATAATGTTAAGAAATAATAAATTTCTGTTAATTTTTTAAAGATCACAGATAATTAGAGATAATGAAAATGGATGGGAAACGGGGAGTACCGAGCGTTTCGAAATTTAAAAATTCGAAAATTAAAAAAAAGAATCGGTATTTCTGAGGAACTATTTAAAGAAAAATCGTTTTATTGCAGAAAACGTTACTTCATTTTTCGTTTTTATTTCCGTCATCTAAATATGTAAAAGTTAATTAATTTGTATTACATTAATATTTCGTTCTTTTGCGTTTTTCGCCACACGCAAAGAAAGAGTACTTTATTTATATCACTCGGCCAAACGAAAGCACAAACAATCAGTCTCTTCGAGTTTAAAGGTTTATCAGTCAAAAGATTTTTTTTTTTTTTTTTATTGTGAAATCCATACTGAAGCTCTCGCGTTTGCTTTTAAGCGATAAAAGGTAAGAACTCGGTTCGTTTAAATGGAAGCGCGAGAGGAAAATTGGCGCGTGCCGGGCCACGAGCCATGCACGCGATTACACAATAGCGTAGCGATCGATCGCACGTCCGATTTTCACTTCACCTTTGACATCTGCTTTGAGTCGCTCGTGAAAATAAAGCGATTGATTAGTAGGACCTAGAGCAATGTACAGCTCAAAGACCGAGATTCGTCTACGCGAATTCCTCCGTTTACGCGTCCGATATGATTACGTAATCTAATTTGATTGTCGCTTTAGTTTACTCTGCGATTCTATTCCGTGTGTAAGAGTTAAATGTCATCGTGACTTGCTAAAAGAAAGCTTTCTAAGAAACAAACGTGGAAGATAAATGTTTGTTACAAAAAACCTGCGTTTCACGCACATAAGTGCATTGTTAATACAATAGCGAGTTCCTAAAATCGAGATAGGCCCACTGTAGAAAATATAATAAACGAAATGATCTATAATGGCGATATCTGTTCATATAATTAAAAAAATTGTGTGCACAATTAAGAGAAAACGGAGGCCAACTAGCACCCACACATGTTATAATACATGAAAATATTAGTTTGTGTCAATGCATGCAAAAATTTTATCTCGTAATAATTGTTGCGAGTTTTTATTTTTGTAAGTTTAATAATTAATTAAAACAAAGTAAAATAAGGTTTGAAACTTCTTTATTGTACAGATTACACATTTGCGCGCCTTGCTGTGCGTTTGCAATACGTGTACGTAATGTTTGTACATGGAAAGAACAATTTTACTGTAGTATCTAAAAATTTAGATAGCTACAGATCAGAAAATAATTTTACGTTGAACTATCAAAATAATTAAATCAGACATTCAAGCATGTTAAAAAATTTTGACATTCTAGTAACTAGCTTAAACGTCAAATATAAATTTTTTAATGGCTTTACATAATTATTTTCAGATCTGTATTTTATCAAAATTGTTTTTTTTTTTTTTTTGTTGAATATACTAAAATGTTTTAGCATTAAAATATTTTTACAAATACGTTAAAGCACGCGAAAAATTTGGCATTTGGATCGTCGAGCTTCTAACAACTCGAAGAAGCAAGAATGCAGAACAAAAAGAAGAGAAAGGAACCATCACCTTGTGATCCATCCTCTTTGGTTGTCTGAAACTGACCGAAACTCTACTGCTCTAAACGCACACGTATGTGCTTTTTCTTTTGTGTCGGAGACACTGTACTATTGGAACGCGCATTGTCATGTCGCTAGTCTGCTCTCAGGGGACACTTGTGTCTTTCTTTGTTAGTATAGTCTTAGTCAAAAGTTTGTTTTAGTTTTTAGAAGTCATAGGAAAAAAAATTAGAATCAAATTAATTATGAGATTTGTTAAACAGGAAAATAAGAAACATTTATAAAAATTATTTTATTTAAATTATCTTGTAGATTCCATTACTTTATCACGATAGAATAAATATTATTTCATTATAAATATAATCATGAAAATTTATATATTGCATGAAATTAAAATATTTAATAAAATCATAAAATACAGTGTAAATTTCAAGATTTTACACTTGAATGCAGTATGACTGTATTGAAGGCAATAGAAATTTTGAAATCAATCTTGAAATTATAAAAATATTTCTTATACATATTATTTATTATAATAATATATTGATGTGCACACATAAAAGAGTTTAAGTAAATAAAAAGATAAATAAGCCTTTGCAATCTTTTTTGAAAATTAACTTAATAATACTGATGCTAATGTTTCGATTTTAATGTTTAATCATGTTATGAGTTAAACAAATAATAACGAATATTTTTAACTATTATTAAGCTATCCTCAGTATAATAAATAAAGTCAAAGAGTACACAAACGTAATTAGAATTATCTTTGAATATATTTCAGAGAGATTATTAGTTTTAAATATGAATTTTGTCTGATTTGGAAAATGATGTATTAAGAGTTATATCCCAGGCTATTTTATATCATTCTATATAACCAAAGTCACCATTAAAAAATATATACTCTCCTACACTTTCTTGTAATGGAATCCTACTTTCTCTTCAAATTTTCATGAGGATTGTACGAAGCATCTAGCAACGCAAAGCGCTCGCGCAATGCGAATAGAAAAAGACACATGGGCCGGTCATTCATTGTCGTTTCTTACTTCAAGATTATTTTAAGTAATGTCTCAAGATGCTAATTTAGCTCAATGACAAATTTACCACATCTCAAGCAAATACTTAAGACGATCTTGAATATAAGAACTGACTATGGATTCCAGCCATGTATTCTCTTGAGAAATGCTTTCTCTCGGTAGAAATTTTGATACATGCGAGTATAATGGACAGTGCGCGTTAGTAGTATTATAGTTTAGTGGTCGGAGGATATTATTGTCTTACACATGCACGCGAATGTGGTTGACGTTGTCATGGAGACGCTAGAGATATTCTCAACAATTTTCTTCAATGCGGCGGTACCGAGAAACCATTTGCAAGCGTTGCATTATGTCAGAATGTTGAACGTTAAATTGCGTGAAAATCATAACCGTAAAGTCACTGGATTAGGCAACAGACAAATAAAAATAACTCAATATAATTATATTTTCAAGTAAAAAATTTTAATCAAATCTATATATGAAAATTAAATCTAAAAAAGTATTAGTTAATATGGAATAATTTTGAAGTTTTATTATTTTAATATTTCTTTTAAACAATCATTTTTTTACCGGTGATCGTGACTGGTGTAGTGATCTTGTGTTGTTGACAATGACCAAGACGTTTTTTAAACAGAAATTTTTGCGTTGAGACTTTTTCACTTTCCGACTTTAATATCTCCGCTCACAGAATGCATAAAGCAATGACGAAGACATTTTCATTTTGTACTTGAGATTCAAGCTATTAATCAAATTTGTTAAGGAGATTAGATGAACAAATTACTCGAAAATTTTTCACATTTTTTTTTGTGACGAACTGAATAAATGTACGAAAGTGAAATATTTTGAAAGATATTTATTATGCAACATATAAAGAGTAGAAAGATTATATATTTTTTATTAATTTTATTATACTGTATAAAAATATAACATAAAACATGACATCAAAATAAAGGAGAGACGGAAATTGTAAGATACTTATGAGGTGAGATACCATAATATTTCGTATAATTCGCGTTGAATTCTAAGAGCAATGGTTAAAATTACTTTGTTACAATTTATTTAGACCATTGTAGAATGGTTATTAGTCAGTAGTGTTCATTGCGCTTTTATAAAATTTTAATTTTGCAGGGATATTTACTGACGTATATTTTTTATGTAATTTTGAGAAGTATGCTAGATATTAATTTTTTAACTTTAATCTAACTTAGAGGCTTTGAATGTGACTTTCAAACAATGTAATTGAATTTAATGTGCACCTTAGTGTATGTATGAATTTCGACATATAAAGTTATAGTGGAGAGCGGTCGTGAGATAGTTGTGAGCCATTTGCATTAAAGCGCAAGACGCTCTTGCAACTTTACAACGTTCTAATGGGTGTTGCATAATGCTTAGCAGTAAAAATTTTTTTTTAAAGTCATTTTTTAAGCCAAAGAAATCGTTACAATTATTTTTTTTGTAATAATTTGCTCAGTTGTTAGTATTCCACAACTCTTCCCTTGCTATTTTACAAATGCATCTGTTTTTTTTTTCTTTTAAATAAATTGTAAATTACGTTCGTTTTATATATCCGATAAATTTTTACCTATAAGGTGATTGGTAGACTTCTATAGCTAACGAATTGATGTTGGTACATAGAAAAAAAATTGTATTAAATCAATTCATTGTTTCGTATATAAGCAAGAATATAAAATCTTGAAAGATTTTATAATTTTAAACAGATATGATTTGCTAAAGTGGAGAAATTTTTTTTATGTAAAATGTCATCTCTACAAACTTTCCTATTCCGAAGACTGAAAGAATTTGCTGCGAAAATATTATCTCAAGAAATATAATCGTCCAAGTTTCAATATAAAATAATATTGATTATTAACAAAGTTATTGAATAAAATATAAATGGGTATCGCATTACTATATATACGTGCTGGAAAATTGACATTAAATGCTGTCTATAAAAAAAAGTTTATGCCGTTTGAATTTATAATGCTATTTTGCACAAGGCATGAGATGAGTCTAACAATTGGACATTTGCATGCGATTATAATGTACGACTTTTGTAAAGAAACAAAAGCAGTTGTTGCCGTAAAGAAACATCGAAAGTTTTCCGAGTTTATTAAAAATATTTTTTACAGCATTTACGATTTTTGCTTTTTACCGAAACTTGTGTATTACAATCATGTACAAATATTCTTTTTTTAAATACATTTTCGCTAACACGAGATAGCACTGTAAATAAACAACTGAAATTGGACCAACTTTTTATTAGAGACAGCTCACCTTTTCAACAATATATGATTCGCCATAGTATTTGCTAACTCTGTTGACATACTGTAACAAGAGTTGAAAGGATGGTGTTACGTTTGACGTACTGTAACACTATCTCTTCAAAGGGACCATGGCTTTTGCACTCTCTGAATATTACGTATTATTTGGAGTTTCCAAATGTATGTGGATCGTGTGACTCATCTATTTTCATCAAAAATGGCAAAGATATAAAAAAAGGCAAGGGGATAAATTGATTATTTATTGACATTACTTTATTTATACCATTTTGCTTTTTTTACTTTTTAATTCTTGAATATAACTTTGTAAATTTATTTCTCAAATACATAATAAAGTTGCAAAGAATACGCTTGTTTCCATTGATGACAGCTTTGACGTCACATTGTTGCAAATTATTTTCATGTATAAGAAGTTTAATAATTGTTATTTATTTCGAAATTTAGTTTCAACACCTACCATCGTAGAATGTTTCGCGACTTATCAAAAATTGATTCACGACTCACACTTTGAGAATCGATGTATAATATATTAAAATATACAGGGTGATTATTAATGAATGTCCCCACTTTTTACCATAGGAGCACGCATTTGTAATTTCTAATATAATATGTTAGAAAAACGTATCCGTCGGTAAATCATGCACTTATGGTAAAAAGTAGGGACATTTATTAATAATTACCCTGTATATGTATAATAGGGTTGCCCTTATTTTCGTACTTGATATGTTTTTGTGGAGAACCATTTTATTTGATTTTTTTCTAAATTAATATGAATAATGCTTTTTGAAATTAACTTTTAACTTAATTTATGTTAATTTAATTTTAACGGAACTTTTAATTAGTTAGTTTTTTGCTCACTTAACTTTTAACATAATTAAATTAATTTCATAAGCTGTAAACTTTAATTTAGTTAAAAAAATAAATAACTTTTCCAACTCTAATTTTTATACAATATAATATGTATTATTACAATAATAAAAAATTATATAAATATCGTATATTTAATATAACTGATGAAACTGGTAAATAAAAATGGGAATGGACGAGACGATAAATTTGAAATAACTGCTCTTTAATTAAAAGCAAATGATTTGTATAGGATATTTCTTAAAATATTAAGAAAATTATGAAAAATTACAAATTATTTTGTATTGCATATGAAAGTAGTAGAAACAAATTTAGTGACAATTTTCTATTCGGATGAAAAGTTATTTTAATAAGAAATAAAACACGTGCTCTAATGAAAATATAATTAATAATAAAGTAATGAAATAAAAAATAATGAAAGAATTTGAATTTTTTTATTGAGGTATTTTAAATATAAAGGATGATTGTGAAGTTTCGTTGCGATGTAGAGATCAGTTTAGTAAAATAAGCAAAATTCTTTATTTATTTATAAAATAGCTAAATAGATAATATGATTAAATAGATAAGCATAATAAAACTTTATTTAAATCATTTTGAATACTTAAAGCACTTACACAAAGAATAGAGGTTTTTCTTAACGTCGTAAAAAATAATTTAAAATCTAATAACGAATACAGTAAATAAACTATAAAAGTATAATCTTATATTGTATAACGTTATATAATTTTGTATATATAATATATGTTAAACATATTATATAACGTTAAAAACAATCTTATATAATCTTACAATAAAAAATATTTCATTCGCGCAACTTTCACATGTATATCGTTTATTCGACGCATTAATATTAAACACATTTCCAAGTTATCTTTATTTTGCATATGTCCGAAATACTTTTTAAAGGCCGCTCGTTGGCGGCCGCGGCACGGCGCGGCGCCGGCGCCGATTCGGAGCGGAACCGCGGCGCGGCGCGCGGCTGCGCAATCGGCGCGATCTCCTCAGTTCGCGCGCGGTCGACAAGGGTGAGGACGTGTGTCCGACACGCATCTCTGCGCTCTCGTGCACTCGCCGAAGACGTAGAGATAAGGATACGTTCTCCGTGTCGCCTGCTCGTGCTCCTCATCTCGGTCACGGTCTGTCCAGGCGAATGCCGAACGACTGCCAGTCATGATCTCCGCCGAGATGCGATACCTCCTGCCGACGCTGCTCCTCGTGGTCGCGACGACGTATGCCCAGTCGTCCTGGGGTAAGTCATGACAGAGACGTCGACGTGTGTGCGACGGGTACGCGGGGGACAGTCGCCGGGGATCATCCCCGGTGGCACACGCCGCACCGGTAGCGGCCGATTGACACCGGGAGGTCGGGTATTCGAGGAGCGCGCGCACACCACCACGGCGACCGGCCCGTGTCGGTGCGCCCGTCCGTGTGTACGCGCGGCCGCGTGTCGGTGTACGAGCGCCGACTCCATTCACCCGCGGCAGCTCGTCACGTACGCCACTTCAGCGTGCGACTCTCGGGCCGCTCGCTCGCTGCTCTTCGCGCGCGCCGATTCAGTTTTCGCGCGGCGGCACGGCGATCGCGCGCGCGAAAACTGAATTAAACGCGAGCGTGATCGGCGATCCTCGTCCACGTCGGGATCGTCGCCGATCGACCGGCGCGCTGCGATCACGAGCCGACTGACCTCGCTTGCCCTTACACCTGCTTTGCATAACGAATGTCAGCCGGGGGTGAGAGAATCGTGCTCACGTACGCGCGCCCACACGCGCGCGAGCGCGCGCGGACGTCAATGGGAAACGGGAGCGGGCGGATCGTG
Organism: Solenopsis invicta; assembly: GCF_016802725.1. Lineage (NCBI taxonomy): Eukaryota > Metazoa > Arthropoda > Insecta > Hymenoptera > Formicidae > Solenopsis > Solenopsis invicta. The sequence continues at coordinate 6,315,652 of NC_052667.1, forward strand.
ACGACCGCGAGATTCTCGGGGAGAGACGGGCACGTCGTTTCGATGACGATGTCGCCAGTCATGGAAATTTAGCCTTACAGAGTCGTGTCCAAGGAGGATCTCTCGCATTTGAGAGCCTCGCGCGCGTTTTCGCGGAGCATATTTGACCAAGCAAGACCTTGCGATCTTATCTCATTTGCGGTAACAGGAAATAGGAAACGGCTGCACCTTGAGCCGGTTTCTAATTTCTGGCAAGAGGGGGGGAGAGCAGGAGATAGATTGAGCGTTTATTAGTTCTAGGACAAGCCCTCACTGAAAGAATTTTGTTAAAGGAAAATACAGATATGCAAATAATTATGTTGGATCATTGAAATAATTACGTTGCACTGGAAAAAGTACTTGGTAACTATTATCAAATTTTGTTATTTTACCAAATTATTAATTACAATTAGTAATTAAGAATTATTTTAATGATCTAACATATTTCGTTTCGCATTTAAACAATATAAAAAGAAGATAACACTTTTTCATGCGTGTAAATTATATCTAAATTATATTTGACACTGTGTAATCTCTTTTTAATATTCAGCATTTCGAAAATAAAGATATTCTCCAAACAAAAATGTTCTTTTTTTTCTGTGTGGAAAATAAAAAGGTAACAATAAGATAAGCACGTGGAAAGAAGAATTTTGCGGAAATACAGATTTGAAAATACTTATATTGAATCATTTAAAAAATGGTGTTGAATGTTTAACATGGTTTAACTTGTTAGCACGTCAAAACTGTCTGCAGTAACACTATCATGCTTGGGCGTCTTACATAATGATTTTGTTGGCCCAGCACACACTTATTCTCTGATCTGTATCTGGCTCAATTTTTAGATGCTGCGATAAAATTGTTCTTTTCGTATGCAGTGGAAAGAATACAAGAAAAAACAAACAAAAAAAATTACATTATACAATATAATATAACATTATACTAGACTTAAGATAACTTTAAGATTTAAATGAAAAGAAAAACTAAATGTACTAAAAAAAAGTATATATATATATATATATATATATAGAGAGAGAGAGAGAGAGAGAGAGAGAGAGAGAGAGAGCGTGTACAATAGAAATCAATCGAGATCACTTAAAAATCCGAGGCCGAGAGTTCATTCCCATCACGACGCGTCTTGTTAATATTCGTCGGATAATCGTGGACGTAATCGATACGCAGTGTGCGACTAAACGTTGACGCTAATACGCTTTGGGGAAGTCAGTAGTCAAAGATCAAAGTCGTGAGAAGCGCGCGTGATAATATAAATAATAATATTACATAATCAGAGAATAACTGTTCGAGACGCAATTATTACACGATCTAAAAATTCCTCCTTGGCGCCAGTTTCTCTCTCTCTCTCTCTCTCTCTCACTCTCCTTTATCTATCATATGATTATTAATATATATATTTTAAATCATTGAGCCAGTTATAATTAATTATTATTTGATATAAAGAAATACCTCCTTGACGCTGATTTTCTCTTTTTATCTGTCATAAGATTAATATTATATATATATATATATATATATATATATATATATATATATATATATATATATTTAATCACTGAGCAAAAAGTTGTAAACACAGTCAAGTGCGTAATCATTTCACAATCTCGAATGATCGATTAGTCTTGAAAAAACTCGCATAATTATCATTTTTAATATACAGTTTTTGGGACGTTACACTGAGAAAAAAATTATTAACTAAATTTTTTGACTTAATTATAAATTTCTTCAATTTTTTCAATTATATTCAAGTATTTTTATGTTTAGGTTAAACATATAAATGCTTAAATTGAAGAAATTTAATTTAATTTAAATACATACTATCAGTGCAAATAACGATTTAATATTATCTTAATTAACGTACTTGAATAGTAGATATTTAATCAAGTTGAAATATTTAGTCATGTCAATAATTTTTTTTTTAATGCAAATACTGATGTATATTATCAGCGAATATTTCTTTTTTTGCCAAATGAAAGATGTGCAAATAAAAACCATTACGCCGCGCCGTTTCAAATGGAAATTTTTTCGATTGTCACTCGACTATCAAGATGCATGTGTAGAATCATACGTGGGCTATATCGCATAAAAAAAATCGAACCTGAAAAAAAACGAACAAATGACGTATAAATGAGAGAAGTATTGTAAATTCCGTTTTTAATTTCCATAAATTTACCTTCTCATTTAACGGCGCGATGATTAGCTTCGCGCGTTAATCGCAGCAAGTGTGCGATTTCTGTCATTTGCGAAGCCTACGGGAAACCGTCGAGGAATACTTAAAATGTCATTATCCCAACAAAATTTTGTTTCTATCTGTCGCATCGTGAAAAAAACGTGGTTTTATTTACGCATGTTTTCCTTAATGATGCGTTTTAATGATTTATTAAGAGAAATATTTGATGAAATAGACCAAACGTTTCGTTAAATAGTGATAAAATAAATTTTATAGCTATAATTATTAAATATTGTAGGGTAAAGTCGGTATATACGCCGCAGCTATCGAAAATTTAATTTATTAAGTATTATTTACTATGTTTAAGGAAAATAAATTAGGCTAATAAAAACTTCATACTGTTTACTATTACAAAAAAAATTTTAAGTATGAAATATTTCTTTTCTTAGACTTGAAAAAAAAACTTAAAAAAACCCTTGTATTTTTGTCATATAAAAAAAGTGGCGGGATTTACGACTACTCATGTGTAAGATACACGGCGCATCGAAATTTACAAATAATATTTTCAGATATGATATAAAATAACATAATGACTTACAAAATGTGTTTATAAAGTTTATTAGGGAATAAGAACAGTAAATATGTATTCAAAGTAATAATAATGCAATATTAAAGAAATTAATATGCACAGACATCAACAGAGTGCGCATTGTGTTCTCAACATAGTGCTCAACATAGAGTAAGTGCTGCTTTCCAATCACGCAGTGTCTGTATTACGGCATAAATCCCGTTCGCTGAAAAGGCCGTATATCCTAAACAAATGGAATATACAAGATATCAAACTAAATAAAGAATACAAGAGCTATGCACTTGAATCTTGCTTGTATTTTATCCTTTAATATTGTTCTACATTTACATATCATGAAATAATCATTATGCCTTTTATATTTTCTACAGTAATTATTTTACGTAGACGGTAATACACGATCACGCTACTTCTACGTGAAAAAATTAATTCAATTTACGATATTTTCGTTAATATTAACAATAAAGAACTGTAATTACAATACAATACTAATATAACATAAAGGCACATAACAAAATAGTTCTGAGCAAACTATCTTTATTTCTTCTATTTTTTCTGACTGCTGCGGCGTACATCCCCCCGCGGCGTAAATACCGACTTTACCCTATGTTTATAAATAATTACTAAATATGTTTAGTCAAAACTACTCTGTAAAAAATTGTTTTTAAAATTACCCACTATAATAAATGTAAAACTACTAAATAGTTGTAAATTTCCACGCATTTGTAAAGAGTAAGATTAATTTTATAATTTGTAATTGAGCAGATTGCATAAGTAAACATGTATGGAAAGTTATAGAAATGATAATCGGTCAACATGTTTTGCAGTTGTATTACATATTATACATTCAAATATTGTCTCTCTATCATACGTGTAAATAATAGATTTTACGCGTGCACATTGAACATTAATCGCGTTATATTTTACAGCGATATATGGAATATTGCTGTATTAGGTAATGTTACAAAAATTTAGATAATTACATGTAATATTTAAATATCCTGTTGTACACTTAATTTTCCGTACAAAATAAGATATATTTACTCAAGAAAAGCAAATTTACATATTTTTGTGGAATTACATAATTTCTATAAAATTACATAAATTTTTGTATTTACGGGACTAATCGTGTAATTTTTACATCTATTATATGTAAATTTATTGAATTTTTTTACGGTGTACTTTTGACGAAACAATTTGTAGCCTTAAACAAACGGTTACAACTAAATGGTTTGTTAAATGTAACTAAGTGTTTGGTACCAATAATTATAAAATTTATTTGATCACTGTGTAATTAAATATTTGATTGATATTTCTCTCAGTTTGCACGGAAAGAATGTTTTTACAGAATTAAATATCTAAAAACCTAGTTGGATATACAGATCTAAGAATAAATTTGTTAGATAATACGAATAATTATGTTTAAGCTGTATTTTCTAGAATGTCTAAATTTTTTGCGGCATCACTCATCGTATATAATTATTTTGATGGTTCAACAAAATTACTTTTAGATCTCTAGCTAAATTTTTAAATACTTTTCGTATACTTAGGTATACAAATTTTAGCGGTATTAGCAATTTCCAGCAGAAATACAGGATTGATCAAATAATTCGAATAATAAGAGTATAAGAGTCTTTACGTTAAGTATAATAGGATTCTTAATGACGTTACATTATTACCTAACAGAACAAATAATGCAGAATATTGTCGAAGAAGTTTATGCATTAAGGATCGGCCGGGATATTTACGACACTTTATCATGCATAATGTATAATGAGAACTGGCATGAAAAAGAAAAAATAGATCTATTTTTTTGGCTTACAATATCTTGAGCATGATTGGACAATTTATCAAATCTCATGTGCATAAACGATAATGAACATGATATTATTCATGAATTCTGGAATCACTGAATGTGAGCAAACGGAAACGTAAGAGGTACAAATGGTAAAAAAAAAAAAAAAATATATATATATATATACTTTTTTTATTTCTATTGAATTATGTTGATATTATTTTTGCACTGAAAAAATGCTATAATATGAATTAAAACGTAGTTTAATTAAATTAAATCTTATTCATGGAACTATATTTCTCATTGTCTTTATTTTTTAAGGTTTTTGTTTTATTAATATTGTTATTAAATTAACGAAATATTTTTAATTGGACTGATGCACTTGATTCAACAGTATCTTTTTCTCTGCGTGTCTTCGCGGGAAATACCGCTTTATTTCAGTTATAATGAGATAGCATGAAAAAGAATATCGCGCATCTAATGTCAATGAATTGCACCGTTTGCAATGTTGTTTATCTTCATTTTTGTATTCGAACTAGTCGAACGATTGCAAATGCTTTATTAATTGCGACGTGATGATTGTTTGACATTGGGGCAAAAAGAATAGTTATCGCCAGAATTCGTTCGTCGTCTTATGATAACTAATCGTAGAGTAAACGCATCGTTACTTTTCGTCATGCAGGAAAAGTGGGAGAGAGATGCAAGATAATTTATAAAAATCGGGTGAACTCAATAAGTCACCCGATCGCATTAATTTACGCTGACGCGCGATGATTCTTGTGCAAGCTGACAAACTAGAATGTTTCCCCGTAAATTTCCTCGATACTCGACGCGCGCGTTAAATTTGTCAAATAAGCTCGCAGTGTGATCCTCCTGATCGTAGCCTCGCAAGTCGACAAACCGTAAATTCGTTTCGTAATGCGGCGACCTTGATGAAAATTTTTCTCAGAATTTTTACACGAATTGAAACATTTTTTCAGAAATCTGCAACTTTTCTCAGAATTTTCTCATACATGTGAATTCTGAGATTTGTATAAAAATTCTGAGAAATTTACTACAAAGTTAATCATATGAAAATCAAAAAGTTAAAAGTTAAAAGTTGATCATTAAAAGTGAGTCATATAAAAATTTAAAAAAAATTAATGGAAAAAGTTTAATAAAACTTTTCACCAAAGTTATCAAATTTTTCTCAGAATTTTTCATATAATTTCTAAAACTGTTTTATATGAATTTCAGAACGCTTCGAAATTTCTGAGTAATTTTAAAACTTTACAGAAAATTTCTCAGATCTTTTCTCGAATCTTAGAACATTTCATAATTCATATATATGAAAAAATCTGAGAACAGATGTACCTGTATTTTTTCAGTATTTTCTGAAGTGTTCCATATCGCATAAAAATTCTGAGAAATATTTTCTTTAGGGCAGACTGTAATTAAGGCTTGTTCTTTTTACCTGAGATCACATGATTCATTTCTCTGGGTTTTTTTTCTTTTGATTTTTCGAAGAAGAAGAGAGAAGATGAACTGTGCAAGAAGTTCAGTTAAAGAGCACAGATCTATTTCCTGACAGCAAAAAATTTTTTACTACGATATCTTATCGAATCGCGTTCCTACGTGCACGCAGTAGATACGCGGAAGTGCAGCACTTAAGAAGTCTTTTAGCTATTTGTCTCTCTTTGCCACATTCCCTTTCCATCGTTCCCTGCTGTTTATCTTACTCATTAATCCTATCGTGACCATTGCAATATACATACTTATACGTGGCACCGAGTATCTCTTTACCTTGTAAAATTCCATTTGTACGTTTTCCATTATCGAGTGCGAGAATATATTTTTGACTTACAAAGTAAGAAAGTCCATTCGTTTTTATTATCATCCAGCACTTAAAAACGTGTCTTATCGTCATTGTTCGCCAAATCTTTTTTTTTTTTTTTTGTTATTACCACTTAAAAATTGTTCGATACAACGTATAGTGCAACGAAAATGAAATTTTTGTTATTTAAAAAAAAAATATACGGTGATCTCTTTACGAATTTCCATAGTCGCGATATTAGCACCTTGAATATGCATCTGTATTCGCTTAGTGATCACATGTTAATGAACCTCGTTGACACGTGAAATGACGAGAAAAAAAATGTTAGAATTTGTTTATACATCAGCGTTAGATACTGTCACTGCGACGTGATTCCCCTTGAACTTTGGAAACATTTCTCGTAAACAAGTTTTCCGATAAATCGAGCGAAACGTAAACGTTTCGCGCGAAAAAATGCAACAGATTCTCAAGTGGCGCGCGACGTGCGATCGTAGTTCCATTGAGCTGCGCGAATTGGCGCGAAAATACTATCGTCGAGATTGCCAACGATATTTTTTCTTCGATATCGCGTTATCGCTGATATCGAACGCTGCACAAGGTTCACCTAACGTAGTGATTACGTAACCACAATAACGAAATACGATCTAGATTACTTTCTGACTAATTGATGATAAGAGCGATGATTTATATATTAAACTGCGATCGATTCGCAAAAGCAGCAAAAATAACACTAATTGTTTTCCAATTTCAATTTTTAATCGATACGATTTGATTAATAGATGATTATTCGTTTGATTCCCGCTGCAAATCTGTCGGAAGCTTAAGTCTAATTTTATTGGACTAAAAATAACTAGTCTATTTTTTTAAGTGCGCCTTGCCTGTCGATATGATTATCGGACTTAAAACGCAATCGTAAAATGAAGCTATAAATAAAGTCTCAAGTTAATTTGATTGTCAAATTTAATAATAAATGTTACAAGCATCTTAAAAATTTGTAAAGAATTTATTTGGCCGAAGAAAGGCACTTCTTGTGTTATTCACGTATCTGTAATAGTCAACTTATTATTGTACTTTATTATTGTCATTTATTTTCTAAGATCAGATTTTGAACTAGAATACTTCTTTTTGCAGACTTGGCCGTTGTGATCGGTAACGAAATCGAATATTTCGCGCGTAACGGTACGTCGACGGGTCTTGCTGATGTCGAGGAAGCCGTTGAATTGGCTGGAATAACGTACGACGACACCACTCGAACAATGTATCTGTCTGACGTAAGCAAGAAGAAAGAAGGGAACAACATGTCTACATTCAGCAACGCGTCTATATTCCTCCTTACAGAAAGGACTTTTACGTCAACCCCTCTGCTGAAAAGTAAGTATAGAGCGCTCGGATTAATCCCTGCAATTACTATAACGAGGCTAAATTCTGTAATAGTCTCGCGGATATTTTGAAAAACGTCTAGACAAATTCGTAATTGTTCTTTCAGTTTACTCTCTAATGTCTTCGTTATTATATTTATATTCTTAAAATTATGCGATTAAAGATATTACCGCTATTTTTTAAGGTAATAAAATTAAATAAAACGTAGGGTAGACCGAGGCGAATCGAATTATTATAAAAGTTTTAAGACAGTTTTTATTAGTTTTTTATTTCAAGATCTGTTTTATCATACTTAGTTACTTCTCGCTCCCTTTGCAGCGGAAACAATAGATAACAATTCTGTATAATCTGCGTTCTGATTCAGTATCAGTCGATGATACAAGCGCAAAGATCGCGAGACGAATTGGACAATTTCTTTCTTTTGAGTTTTTTAGTGTGCAATAAAAAATGTATTATTTAATGTATTATTTTATTACATAAAATCAAAGATGTAATCAAAGATTAAGAATTTATAGTAAAATTTATTAACAAAATTAGGTTTTTATTATTGTTTTATCTTTTAAGAAAAATTGATTCGATTCACCTCGGTCCCTATTATTAAATTTTTCTTAATATGTTTTGTGATTGTTTATTTACATAAAATTGCTTACGATGTTTACTAATGTATTTATTTTATATAAATTTATTAATTAATTATTTATTATTAATTATTTATTTTTATTATTTATTATTTATTTATTTATTTTATTTATTTATTTAATTTAAAATTTTAGAAATATGTAGAAATATGTATATGCGAGAAATTTCCTATTTTGCTGATTAACTAGTTTTATCTTTATAAATAAGTTTGTCATAACATGAAAATGGGACATGAAAATGCAAAAGTTATCAAAATTTGTGATGAACGCGATTCTTGCCGTCTACATTTACACAAATTCCGACGAAATCACTTTTGCTTGATAAGGCAAATTTTTTTAAATGTACAAGAAATTTAGCGAAGTTTGCTACCGTGTTTTATAGACAAAAACGAATTTACGAAATTCAACAAAACCATTGATTTTATTGACAAAAAATCATTCACTTGGACATAATCATAAATCGTACAGATTTGTGGTGCGTTCCACGCGCATTTCGTCGCCACCGATGTCATCGATTGATTATGCATGTGGGCATCAAGAACACTTTATTTGATTTTGTTTTTTTTTTCGAGAAGGAACATAATTTCTTACTAAATATTATAACGAAGACATTACGTAAATTAACATTGAATGATTTATGCACATTTTTTTCCTTGGAGGTGTGTTGCCGAAGAAATTCGAAGTATTCACTGCCTGTTTACCGTGAAATGTAAATGCGATTTACGAGGTATTTTTTACATCGCTCTTACATCATTAAATTTCTTGTGCGTAGAAGAGAAGAGAATGCACGTTGATGGGATGGTCTTCGACACGTCATCGCGGACTCTGTTCTGGGTCGATCCCATAGAGGACATCATTGCGAAAATGCACATACCGCAAAAAGGTAAACCGGGCGATCCTGTTGTTCTGCACACTCTCACCGGGAACAGTCCACGTGGCATCGCTCTCGACGTGTGTAACAGGTGTGCCATTTACAATATTCTCTGTGTCACGGGGATTACTTCTCTCATTCGCCAACTCATTCGTAGAATTGAGAAATGTCAAACGGTCATCAGTAAAAAAAAAATTCGTAAAAATTGCAATTGCAAAATATATGTGAAAATGCGCCAGAAGATTTGCAACCAAAGCCTCAATTCTTAATAAATTTTATTAAGAAAATTAATTTAATTTGTAATTAATATAATTCGGGAATTATTTTAATAATATCGATGATCGGTCACATCACGAATGAAGTAGTGTAAAATAAAGGCATTTAATAATTATGCATAACATATTGAAACAGAGCGAAAAGACATGAAGTTCAGGACAAGAATAATTTCCATATACGGATAGCTGTCGCAATTTCCAATACATTTGTCCGTCTCGTATTGTCAGCGAATGTTTTATAATAAAAAAGAAAAAAAAGTCTAACTGAAAATGTGTGCTTGAAAAAGGCGTTGCTCTCGCTTGGAATATTCTGATCGCCTGTCCATTTTATATTGCCAAAGAAATCTTTTATACGAAATATTTTATTATATTCTGCCACTGAAAGGATAACAAGAAATGTCATCTTATAGTTTGAACAATCATGAGAATTTTATTTTATATTTTTACGAATTTAGATATCGAAAGATAAATTTACTTATTAGCATGTTTATACGATTATTAATATGAAATAAATTTGTCGTGTTTATTTCGTGTTTTTTCGATACCAAACCGAAGATTGACAATAATCAAAGCTAATTTCTTTAGCCGCATATACTGGACAAACAGCAACAAATCGCATCCCAGCATCGAGTATTCTAATCTTGACGGGAGTAATCGGACAGTTGTCATCAATCGAACAATGATTGAGAATTTGTACGAGCCCGTGGCGGTGGTAATCGACCACGCGGAGCAGAAGCTGTACTGGATCGACGATATCGAGGGGGTGCCCTTTAACATTGGGCGCAGCAACTTGGATGGCAGTCAGTGGGAATTGCTGCTCCAGAAGAATCATCAGCAGCCTATCTATCTGGCAGTGGACAACGAATCGATATACTGGTCCGATTCAGTATCCAGCACGGTCTGGACCATGCCAAAGAACCCTAAGGCTGAGGATAATCCGACTAAATTTATAACATATAATGATCCCAGAAAGCACCATCTCTCTCCAGCTGGCATCGTGACGCGCGACAACGTCCGCCAAATCGATTGCGCGATGATAAAGAAGAGGCCGAACCTGCCGGTGCTCGCTATACCATTGTCCCATGTGACTACCAGGACGGAGAGTGTGACCATCAAAAGCTCCAAATACTGCCTAAACGACGGCTATCTGAACAAAACGGACGACACATGCCGATGCAAAGAAGGGTGAGTAGCTTTAATGGAGCGTTGAGCAAACTGTTGAATAAATATCACTGACATAGATTTTAATATACATTAATTTTGTTTATATATAATTATTTTATATCAATATACATTGAATCAGGGGCTGTCACTAATATATGTATGCTGATTCAACGAAATTTTATTTATTCAACTGTATTTGTTATTGTCTTTACTTTTAATATTTTTAATTTGTTTCATTAATATTTTTATTGAATTAACATCATATTTTTAATTAGACTGATGTTGTTAGTTCAACAACATTTTTTTCTGTGCATAAATTTATATTAATAGAAATAAAGACTGTGGCATATTGAATGAAATTAAGCCTAATTGCAGCTATTTATTAGAAAGAATTTATATCAAATGAAGAAATTTTATAACGAAAAAATGAAACAGTGATGTAAACTAATATTAAATTTTTGACAAATTTATTATACAAAGAATTTCAAAGATAAATAGTATCCATTAAATTAGCTGGATGTTTTCGCATTTGGTAAGCAGTTTGAGAATTTGTATAATCCTTACAGGTTCACTGGACTCCTTTGCGAAATTTCCCTCTCACTTCCTTGTCACAATTACTGCCTCCATGGTACATGTACTGTAAACCACCGTGGACTTCCCGAATGCAAGTGCATGGGCACGTTTAGTGGTGCCCGCTGTGAAAGGGACGTTTGCAACGATTATTGCCTTTATGATGGTGAATGTTCCGTCCGGGATGGAAAACCATTCTGTAGTTGTAAATATTCCAAAGGGACCCGATGCGAAGAACTGAACGACATTGCGGAAATCTGTGCGAGCAGTCGTGTCGGATTACCCAGCAACGTAACGTCATGCAAGTATGTCTCATAAAAAAAAGAAAGAAATTTTTTATTTACACCAATTGTGATATTCTGTTTAATTTTTTTGAGCATAGTGCAGTAATTTTATGTGTGTATATATTTCCAAAATTTAATAACAATATTAGCATAGAAAAATTAGAAGCTTAAAAATCGCAATTACGCTTAAAAATATTAATATTAGCTTTTTAACATCATTGTGGTTTAGAGAGAAAGTGCGATTTAAAACCAATCTGTATATACATAAATGTAGTATATTAATATCTCATTATCTTTCAACAGATGTACGGGCTCTAAACTGTCGCTCAGTGACAGTTTTCAAAACAGGCTGTTGCTACCGATATTCGTAGCCTTCACCGCTCTGTTTCTTCTAATGATCGCCATACTCAGTTACTATGTGAACAAATTACGAAGGCGACCACGAATTAAGAGACACTACGTGGTCAGTAAGGGCGTCACGCCGCTTACATCCCGACCAGACAATCAGTGTGAGATTACTATAGAGAATTGCTGCAATATGAATATCTGCGAAACTGTGAGTGATATGTCATCTAAATAACGTTCTATGTAATTGATAGCGCGTGTCGCGCCAACTTTGCTGACGTTAAAGAAATTTAAGACGAATCTCGCGACACCCGTCCTTCTCGCTTCTCGCATTTTGCTGCGGACGCGAAAATCATGACTCTCCGCAATCGCGGTTATCGCGCGCCGGTAATTACGATTAAGTTCGAAAAAAAAACTTTATTTGACCCGGTTGACAAGAGCACGTAGTTATACGACTTAAATTCTAACTTCGAGAATTTAAAAATCAATGAAATATCTATTTTTCTAAGAGCTACTCTGTTACATAGATAGATCTTTACGTTGTTAATTATTTTTTGAGGAAAAACAATCAAATTAATTTGTATTTTATGAGTACGAATTTTTCAGTCGCCTCTCTGCCTAAAAATTCGTTCTTATTTTTACGTATATCTGTGTCTAAAAAAAAGAGAAATTCTCGCTACGCTTATCTAATATGTGCCTTATTGAAAATATTTTGAACTGACGGAACAGTATTGCACTTAGTATTACATTGTGACTAAAAACTTTTTAATTATATTTATTTAAATAATTTTATTCAACCTTTTACATAAAACATGGTGCACGGTCACTCTTTGACTAAATGGATATGCAATGCAAGGAATATAATCTTATTGATTAACTTATGTCGCATACAGACTGTTTAACTATTCTTTTTATATTGCGTATTTATTTTTGTAACTTTTATGTAAATATTTTTTATCAACAATTTTACACTTCCTTGATTTTGTGCATTCTTTCACGCTAATGAAAACTTCTTCTTAATTGTGCGAATGGGAGGAAATAATTACCAGTATTCTACATGTAATTGGAAAATCATAAAACTACTTTTATAGCCTTGCTATTATTTTTATTCAATTGTGCAACATTATTTTCAGAATTTATTTTTACCAATGGAAAGAGATTGGCGTTTATTATCTTATAATAACTTGGTTAAAGAGAGGGCAAAGTGAAATTGTGCTATCTCGTTTTATGAGCACGGCTAATATCTTCACGTGTAGATTTTAATTTGCGTGCGCAATGTCAATGATCGAATTATGCTAAGACTGGATCTGTTTACATTCCGATTTGGCAATCGGTTAAATTGAAACTGCAATTCCCACTGATTTGTACATTTATATCGGTGCCCCGTACGGTGTTAATTGCGCGATAATGTCAACGGTTATAGTCTTGTTTTTTTCACGCGCAGTTCTAAAACACGATGTACATTTGTTACTTATAAAAACGACGGTTATATTAAGAATAAGACTTCCTACAAAGACGCTTGTAGTGCTCTAAGAACTAATATTTTATGTTTACATTCAAATATCACACAATTATGGGTTCGATACATTTGAGAAGTAAATCTTGCTGCATGCCAAGCAGTTTCTAAATTTTTTAATTTGTATTAATTTACATAAAAATTCCTCGATTTATTTTGTCAATTTTGAAAAATACGAAATAGACTGTTAAATGGATAACAGGGTAATGTCTCGTTCTTTTACAGCCGTGTTTCGAACCAAAATTACGAAATGACGTGTCAAGGAGCAAAAGTAAGAAAAAGGAAGAGAAGAACTTCTTGTTGGATAATATGGACGATAATTCGTGCTAGCACATGCTACTCCCGTGTCATCGCATGAAATGGCGAAAACTCTGCACGAGCTCTGCCCCGCGTCGGAGACTGAGATCGTATTTGAGCGGGACCGCTCCTGCGTCTGTACATAGTACCGCGGCGAACTTTAGTATTGTTGTTAAGTTTGAAAACATCCGCATTGACGGAATGCGCCATGGAGCGCTATATCGACGACGATTTCACTTCATCGTGGAAAAGGAAGCCAAAGGTCTTTTTAGAAAGTCCTATTTCTTAATACGTCATACACATTAGGGCTGTGTTTTAGAGCCATTTCTTTCACTTAGTAGTCATTAAATTAATCATTTGACGTTGTTAGATATTTGTTTCAGGCATTGTAAAGCTCGACTTTACGCGTTTCTCTAAATTTGCCGAACGCAATCCCTCTTGTGCGCAAGCAACGCTAAAAGTTTGTAAATAATAACGCGAGATGTTAATATAATTCGAAGATACAAATATTTCTGATTGTATTGTCGAATTGTATCTCTCTTTTAAACCTTCGTGAGCGTTATGTAAGAACTGAATTCATTTCTTTGAACAATGTCGGAAAAGGTTTCAAATTTAATAATTTATGTAACTGTTGATAAAAATGGAATTTTGAACTTGCGAGACTGTATTGTCAAACATAGAAGAGATACAACGACACTGGGATCGGCATTTGAAACAAGCGAGCGAAGGAAAATGCGCACGCAGTTTAGAAATAATTTTTTCACAAGCTAAATATCTGCCATACAACGATCTGCCATACAACGTAATTTCTAATACGAAAAGTTCTACAACATTTCTCTATATTTTCATATTTTATTTTCATTCATTTCTCTTGCATCATTTAGAAGATCAGCACTCAAATGTGTGCAAACTGGAGAGAAAGAGAGGGGGGGATAAGAAAAAAGCAGGTATCGCAGTCACAAGGAGTGCGCAAAAGTTGCCTTAAGCGATAATTCTAATCGTTGCTCAAAGTACCACCGAGTACATTCCTGAAAGAAATTTTAGATTGCGATATGGCGTCGCGGAGATAAGCGACTCACTTACAACGCTTTTCGACTGTGCTGTAACACTGTAAAGTCGTCCGTTTCGACAGGCTTGACTATACATAATTATGTCAGTAATTTCATTGCGTCAAATCATAATTCAATAATTAACTCTATTCGCCATTCTTTGAGTTTACATATCGTGGGAATATTGTCGCGCAAAAGCTTTAAATCTCGATTCGAGAAGCGCCTCTCTCCAACTCCATTTCTCTGTTAATCCAGTTAAGTGAATTAATTCATTTCACAATTTCGTAACCACGTTCAACCATTGAGCATTCTTTATCATACTGTGAGTACAACATACGCGTGTATGTATATACGTGTATATACATCTAACATTTGTGCATATGCGAATGAGCCAACCCGAGTTGAATCGTGCTTTCTAAGATCCTCTAACGTGAATTTGCACCGCTGCTGGATATTATTATAATTCAACTCGGGAATTGTTATCACTGATATAAATTCATAGTAGTTATATGAAAATTTATGTCGCATTGTCTAGGCAACTAAATATACATATAGTACGCGTATACATATATTACATTACGAGGTGTATATTAGATGAAAATAGAAAAAAGTTCAAAGAGTCACAATACATGTAAACGATCCTCACTTGAATACTGGATGTTCCCAGTGATAAAGTACACTGCAGATCTATGAAACTTTGCCAAAAGTTTCTGATAATTTCAATATTTGTGCATAAATAAAATCCGTGATTCTTAGTATCTAATTTCGAGGATCATCAATTTTTGTATGGTATCGTTTGAAGATATCTGTAGCATTCATTACAGAACAATACTCCGTTTACTTGATTTCTAAAAACTTTTGTTCTGTATCGATATACGCAACGCAGAGCCAACTTTTAAGTCTTCTTCTTTTCTTCCAATTTTATACCGTCGCAAGAGCGAACAATAGTTATTGATTTTTGTTTTATATCACGTGCAGCTATAATGGTAATAGTGCACGTGTAAAGTCAAATACGAGGCGAATGGTGCACTTGTATAATAAAATTTATTTTATTTTGATTCTCCCATTTTTAAGGAGGATGATCGCAAATTTTAATCTTTTCATCCATATTTTTGTGCCGCAATACATAGCAGTTATGTGAAACGTACAATCCGTTACGTACACCAAAGTTGTTTTTTGTAATGATAGCACGAAACAGAGTACAATATTATTGGTTTGCAGAAATTATATCGCACACCGCGAGTTAAGACACGATTAGACCTTTTACGACGTTGTACGTGGAAACTTCAGAAAATATGTTATTTTTTATTCCAATCACGTTAAAAAGCAAACCAATGATTACTATATTGTTCATTTAATTGTTTATTTATAGGATTTATGTAATTCTTATAATACGGAATAATGTTCCTGTCGTTGTGACAACAAATTATTCGCAGTACATGACGATGCTTTCTGTTCCTGTATACGATAGATGCTACTTAAAAAAATTTCACCCTTGCTTTTAAATCTATACTATATAATTTTGTACTAAAGATTTGCGACATTTGCCGAATATACATATAATATATATATATATATATATATACATACACATTTATAAATATAAAAAATATATATATATATGAAAGTTGCGCGATTGACGTATCGATATTGTACTTGGAAGATAGCCCTCTCCCACACACTCATCCCCAGAGATGGGATAGTGGATTTATGGTGAAAGGTTTATATTCCTGAAAATATGTAAAAATCATGATGATGTATAATATGCAATATTTCTCTATACAATTTTATGTTACCGTACTTGGAATGATGAAATGTGTTTATATGTATGTAGTATTTTTTCGAATTAATTGAATGCAGAAAGTAATCTGTTATCCTGAATATAATATAGTGATATTCAGAATGCTTAATACTCGATCTCTATTATCTTAAATATTACATATTCTTTCTGCATAGATATTCGACAATTTACTGCATTTATTTTAAATTACGTACTTAAACTTGGTATGGGTTAAATCGTACTTAAATTGTAATTGAACAATTAGGTTCTTTTAAAGCAATTTTACTTAATGTAACTTTAAATGTAACATATTGCATATTTTGCATCCCTTTACAGTGGTTATAATACTGGTTGCTATTGTATACAGATTAAAGTGAAATAAAATGTATTATCTCTTATTATTGTTTTGTCATTATTATATATATTCTATTGTATTAATTCCAGAATAGTCACATAAGTTATTTTGCGTAAGCGAAAAAAGTAAGGAGAAATGAAAAAAAAAATGGTACGGATTCTCCCTCAGTAATAAGGACTATTGACGAATGCTCAAGTATAAAAAAAACATCCCGGGTAACTATTTCTAAGTTAAGAACAGTAAATTTGAATTATAATTTAAATATATGTATATTTTTGTTTAAAATAACTTATTTTATACACTAATTAACTTTAATGTAGACATTTCTATGAAATAGGTAAATGTCTGTTTTATGTATTGGGTATTACTATAGAAGAGCTTTTCTTTTTAATTGATTAATCATTGAGAATTGATTTTTTTTTTAAAGAAAATTCCAAAAAGAAAACAAATTTTTTTGTTCGATGGAATATCCCCTTAAAGCGTGTAAACTAATGGAGTCTAATATGGAATTCTGTAGGAGCACAGGAGGCGTATCAGATCCTAACAAAGGCCGATCTGAATTAGGCTTAATATTAACGCTTTGAAAGCGAGCAAAACAATCGAGCGTTCGTCCTTATAGTAAAATGGCATCCGCGTCTTTGAAGGGCACTCGCAAGACGTATAGCTTCGAGGAGCGGAAGATCCTGATATCACTGATAAACAAGCACGAGATCGTTCAGGATAGGAAATCGGATCCGATCTCTATATGCAAACGGAAGTCGGCGTGGTCGCGAATCGCCGAGGAGTACAACTCGATGGTAGGATCCCGGGGCGCGCGTTCCGCCGTGCAGCTCAGGCGTTGCTGGGAGAATATGAAGGCTTGTAAGCGCAATCGCGAGGAAAGAAAGTTACGGTAATTCAGCATTATGAAGCAATTGTTCTCGGCATTATGAAGCAATTAATCGAGCTTGGCATTTAACAGAATTTAATAGATATAATCTGATGAAGCTCGCATCTTGAGTTTTGCTTATAGAACTAGAAAACGATTAGAGAGTAGAAAGGAATATATCGAATAAAATTTTGTTTGCGAGAAATCTGCTTCAATTTTGCCCAGAAATTTGCTAGCAAGTGATTCGCTTCTTTAGCGCGAAAAATTTATGTGAAGAAAAAAATTCTGGTAGAATAATAAGTATTTGCGTATTTTGATCTTGTCTTCTAGTGACAATATGAAGGCGATTTGTCAATTAACAAAAGACGCGAGGAGTCAGCATTGGGAAGGCAGAAATTGTGATCAGAATGTGCTGGAAGCGTCAGTATCTACTAGAAGTACTGGTTTGCCACCTAATGTAGTATTTGAGCCAAAGGATTCAGAGCCATTCACATTGCAAAGTGTTTGCATTACCGGATATCAAAATCCAAACTGCCTGAAGAAAGATGTAAATAGTTGCGAAGATTCAAATTGTAAATCAATTCTTTCTAACGTCTCCTACTTAGCATAGTAATTTTTTAAAATGGAGAAAATTTATTTTTTTCATATGAATATATGAAATAATAAACAATAATTATAAATGTCAATGAAAGAAAAACGTGAGAAATATTTTTATAAATTACATAATTTTTAATTTGCATGTGACATTTTTCAATAACACATTTCAACAAAAAGTGACTTCTCTTTTTTAATAGCAAGGTGAAACTAGTTATTTTCTACAGTTTTTAAAAATTATGTTTGAATTTTGGCTACCTTGAAGAGTCAGAAATATATTGAGATTTTTCATGTATAATACCCTATATTTAAACTAAATCAAATATCTTGTTAACTATAGTCGACACAAAAAATTTTTTTTGAGGGATGAAAAAACCTAACAACATATTTAATTTTGATTACAATAAAACTTTTTCAGCTCGTCTATATCGTAATTATAATATGACAAAGTATATAAAATAATCTTTTTTTTATCATTTTAATTAAAAATTCCAGAAGGCTATAAAAAATGACTAGTTCTGATGTTACTTTTTCGTTGAACTGTGTAATTAATTTATTATTATACTTATTCGATTGGGATTCGTTTATAATTGTATTAGAAATTGACAGAAACATTTTGGAAATATAATAATTATAAAAATATTTAATGTTTAACATTATTATAAATGGAGGGATGATACTTTGCAATTTCACGAGAGTAATAAAAATTTCAAGTAATCGAATCTGGCTTTACGCAGTTGGCGGTGCATTGGAGCAAATGATCGCTGATAAAGAGAAATGCGACACAATTGCATCGTCCCCCGATGCGATAAAAGACTATTATGAGAAGAAACGATTGGTGATGAAAAGAAACGCGGACTCTCCTACGATTGATCAGTCGGCGGACAACGGTCTTGAGAAAATCACGCGCCGAGAGAGCCACGCCAATCCAGGATCAAGTGCCCTGTATACTTTGATCTCGCCTCGCATTGTGCAAGAACATAATCACAAGAGGAAATCCGCACGGGAGGAAGAGCTGCACGTACTAGCGCTTTCGGAGGCACGAATGAAGGTCGATATCGCTGCCATGTTGAAAGAGGAAGCGAGGGTCAAACTGGAGGAAGCTCATTATCGCAAGGAGGAAGCCAGGCTCCGAATGCTGCTCTTTACTTACAAACTGGATAGGATCAAAGACGAATGAAGAAACTTGAGGGATAATTTTGTTGGAATGGGACGCGTTGTCGTAAGTCCATTATTTTTTTTTTTTTTCTATTTTTGTTGCCCTGATCCGATGCATTGGTGCCGATGCTGGCGCTCGTAAGCAAGATATGGATCGGTTATGTACAATATAAGATACATAAACGCAGCTACGTCTGTATAATACTAATTTATTTCTCATAAATGTAAAATTAGGATATCATAATAAATATGTGAACCTTCTGATGATCTTTTACTTGCTAGTAATTAATAATTGTTACGTTATGTGATATTATTTGGCTTGTGAATGAACGTTGCGACTTTTGACGAATGCATACGCGACGGAGAGCTGACAAAATTATGAGAATAATATAAAAGAAAAACATTTCGATGTTTACGTTATTCGTATTCCTTGTGTGTCTGGATCAGTCATTTTTGTTGTTAAAATATAAGAGCATAGAGAACTCGTTTATTCCAAATAAAAAAAAAAAAAAAATTTAAGTTGAGCTTTATTCAGATATAGCTGGATTTTCGTGCTATTTTTTGTGTGCTTTTATATACATTTTCAAGTTTGTCAAACTGCACGCCAAATAAATTTCTAGTCTTAAAACACAGTTCTAAGAAATTTAAAGATTAGTTCATGAAAAGAACAATTTTGTTTAAATACGTATCTGAAAATAATTATGTTGATTATTTAAAAAATTGTACAAGATGCTTAATTTGGCTGCTGGAATGTCGAAACTGTTGCAGCAACATTATCATTCTTGGGCGTCCTAGATAATTATTTTGTTCTCTCAACATGAAATTATTTTCTGATTTGTATCTAGCTAAATTTTTTTTGCTGCAATAAAATTGTTCTTTCCGTGTAATCGCAATATTAAATTGATAATAATAATAACGCTTACAAGTCTCTTACTCTCCGTCAAATAGTGTAAAGAATTTGTTGCGGAAAATAATATCTCAACCAGGGATTGAACTGAAACCTTCTAATTTTCTAAAACGGGTGTCTTACAAGAAAACCTTGCAAACTGTCAAATTCTGATTTTAATGAAACTTTGTCTACATGTAGTTTCATAAATAGATAGATTTAGAAAATATTAGTTACAATTATAAAACATTTTTAATCTGTTTTAATCACACAAGAAATATTAGTACAAAGATCTAGCTATAACCAAATAAGATTCTTTAATTAAATGTTTCTTATTGATCTACATTCTTCTATTATTATTTTAAAAAAACCGTAAAAAATGAAAAGTGGATTTTGTAAGAAACATACAATGAGTTTTTTATTTTGTCTTATTATCATTAAAATTAAATGTATTACGAGTTTTCTTTGCGTCTTATTGTTAAAATACTCTTGTTTATTTGAAACTTAAATTTCTACATTATTATATATTAAATGCAGTCATTTTTGGAATGTCGTTTGAGAGAAACAGTAGATGCTAATTCTGAAGCATCTTTAGGAAATATTTTTATAAAACGATATCCTTAGCTTCTCCATTATTAGTAATAATATTATATATAAACGTAGATTCTAATTTAATCTTTTCTCAACGATATAATAAAAATCGTTATAATAAAATTCGATTCGGAATCTCTGAAGGATCATTGATAAATGCTTCGACAGTCGTTAGCAGGTGGATTGGCAGTGGATTATTGACTAGTGACAGAATAGATTGTATCGGATGTTGATTTGTCACGGATTTGTTGTCGTTAGTCGGTTTCGTGTACTCTCATTAAAGTAAATAAATAGAGCAGGAATCGTTCGTGTTTATGCAATTTCAGGATCGATCTCTTTACGTATTTCTTCTTCACATAAGATGAAAATTGTCGCTGAGAGCCGATTTCGGGGCATTCGAGCAAGGAGTGACCTCGAAAAGCGAGGGATCGGTATAGATCGGCTCGCTCGGATCGAAACCGCCACGTCGGCCGGCGGATAAACCCACCGCACCCTCCAAAGCGGTGGACGACGAGGCGAGGCGTTGGCTGATGGCGTTGCTCATGGATCTCGAGATTGATCTAAACATTATCATCTGTTACGATCTCCATCGCAAATTAAGGCTTTATATGTACTTAAACACTGAAAACAAATTTGTTAAAAAAGTAAAATGTTTAGTCCGATATGTGCAACTAAATATTGAGTTGGTTGAATTAAGTCTTGGTTAAAAAATTTGAATAAATTATACCTTCTTGTGCAACTAAATAATTGTTGTATCGATTCGAATCGAATGTTTAGTTGATTGTATCCAACTAAATATTTTAGTTTTTTAACAAATTTTTTTCCTTAGAGTGTATGATTATGAATATAATTAAAAGTAAAATAATGTAATAATATATTTTTCCGTTATTCTAATGTAAAATATTTTTTCTTCGTGATTTCGAATTACATAGTTCGTTTGAACACTTACGTTGCCTGAAACGGTTTCTGAAGACCTGCCCTCATAAAAGAAAAGTTGTTGACTCGGCTGCTGTAAGGCTCGTCGGAATGACTGCTGCGATTGCAAGTTTTATCGAGTCTACGATTTTTCATGATCACGGAATAAACGTATTTCCTGAAAGAATGAATCACTTAAAATTCGCATAATAAGTTGAAAAGATAAGATGTAGAAGGAACTTACTATCTACATCATTAGATAACAATACTGTAGAGATATGCGAATTATTCGAATCGGGTAATTTGATTCGAATTATTAGAAAGTTTCGAATACGAATTCGAGTTATTCAAAAAGAATTTAAGAATTTCAAATACGAATCGCATACACTAACAATCTCATAAAATCATATTTAAAGTTCCTTTATATCAAGATTATTTTTTTTACATAAGAATATTTTTTATCATCCATATATAAAAATTTAACTTGCTCCTCAATGATTATGTCGTTAATTAAAAGTTACGTTTCAACAAGTCTTTTGCGATTCTTTGCAAAATTTTGTTGATTCGGTTTGATTCAGATTCGAACAAAGAAATATAATAAAATTCGATTCGATTTGATTCAGCGTCCAGAAACCTTGACTTGCACATCTTTAACTTATGAAATATTTATGGATAAATTTATTCTTATTGGAACGTGTTCTTAAATTGCAAGGTGCGAATGAGAAACAAATGTTCAGATGTAAAGTACAAGTTTTACCGGTAAACGAGCATAGATAAGAGAACAACGGAGGCTAAGAGCACGACGAGAATGCCCACTGCAGTCACCAAGCCGTAGTATTCGTTTTGCGTTATACAAATATTTTCCAAGATCTTAGTTTGCTTCTCGACACGGGTGTCTTCCTCAATATCCATTCTCGAGTCGAGAACCTATCAAAATACAGATAATATTATCGGTATGGAGATGGCATCTTTCCATTTCTTCGAAGTGGAAAGCGATCGTGTGATACCTCTATCATTTCCCTGACGTGCTCTTCCTCCTCTTCGTTATCCAACTCATCGTTCGCAGCGTCGGTTGCGTTGAAGATTGTCGTCGACGCGTTGCTGGAGTCACCGTCGATCACCGTTATCGGCGATGCCTCGTCCTCGTTCGCCACCGTGTCGTTATTTACGTCCCTTCGCCGTCTGCCGAAGGACGGCTCGCTTCTGCCGGTACCACCGGAGCAATACGCCGGCTGGCAGCCATCGCGACACGTTCGTACATTCGCCTCGAACACCAGGAAATTTGATTCGGGTATTTTGAAAGCGTTGAAGCGAGCTTCGAGGCTGTCGCCGTCGCGCAAACGATCCAAACCCGGAAACACGTAGTTGTCCACCGGACAGCTGCGGAAATTTCCGTTTCAATTACGCGGGTTACGTTACGTCCGATACGTAAATTGTGACTTGCGAATATAATTTAATTTATCTAATTATTATGTAAGCATATAAAAAAAGTAAAGATATTTTTTCTATGTTTGAAATATTTTTGTATATAAAAAAGATTAACAGTATCTTGAAATTCTGATTAGAAGTCATGAAAATATTTTTCATTCTTTAAAAAAAGCTTTTTTCTTATTTTGATATTTTATTTTTTAGCCATGCTATGAAGAATTTAAATACAGAGTTTTGAAAAGATTCCAAATTTTCTTTTAAAGTCACATGATTCGTATTTTATGGCTATCAATACACAGTGGAATTTATTGTAATAGATTTCGTTAAATACACACACACATCCATATACATCTTTAATATATTTATATATATAACACAGATTATAAAATATAATTATACAACTTTTATACACTTAGCTAAATTTATCATGATATGCACATTGATAGCCGTGAACTACAAATTATAAGTATACAGACTTTTGATCAGAATTTTAACATAACGTTAACATTTTTAGTCTGTTCGAAAATGGGTTTGGTTATTAAGAGAATAAATAATGCAGTTGGCAAAAGTGAAAATTACTGCGCGTTGCGTTTTTTTTCCACCAGTAGATTTCTCTAAAAATTATTGATCAAGAAACGGTAGTCTCGCGCAGCGAAAGAAACTCCGCATTACCTGCACGCCGTCTCTGTTAAATGCCTCACTCGGGTTGTTGACCGCGCACGGTCACGTGACATAGGCGGCACGCCGCGCGACGTCTGGGCCAGCCTCCCCACTCTTCTTGCTCGCTCGTTCATTCAACTCGCCCGAGGCGCACGTGACCGACGGACTGCACGTGCACCTCGAGTTGAATGCCCAAGCGACCGAGGAGAGTGGGGAGGCTCACCCAGACGTCGCGCGGCGTGCCGCCTATGTCACGTGACCGTGCGCGGTCAACAACCCGAGTGAGGCATTTAACAGAGACGGTGTGCAGGTAATGCGGAGTTTCTTTCGCTGCGCCAGACTACCGTCTCTTGATCAATAACTTTTAGGGAGATCTTGCAACGCATCGCATTATAAACTATTCATTCGCAGGGTTGGGTATAATTAAAAAATTAAACGTTGAATAAGAAAGTTAATAACTTTTAACTTAACTCAGTTAATTTTAAATGATTTAATTTTTAACTTTAACTAGTTATGTTTGAAACACATAAACTTTAATTTTTTAACTTTTTACCAAAGTTAAAAATATATTTGTATAAAAAAAGGTTATAAAAAAAATTTTAAAAAAAGGAAAAACAAAGAAGAGAAAGAAAGAGTGTGAAATGAACAATGAAAGAAAAAGAAAATAGGCGAGCAAATATACACAAAAGAATAATATACATTTTTAATAAGCGCTGGATTAGGTGTAATATTTTGAAATTTTGATATAGAAATAAAAACTCATTTAATAAAATATTATTTTCTTTTCTGTCTTTCAGAAAAAGTCACATGTAATAGATATTATAAAACGTCAGATATAAAAAAGGAAAGAAATAAAATAATGAAAAATGAAAGAAGGAAGAAAGGAGTTTTTAATATTAATTAATATTTCTCTCTTTCTTATTATGAGGAGATTTAGTTTTTCTTACCCATATCTGTCTATTAGTTGAACACTTCTGCCAGAGTAAGGATCTCTTGCAATAACGTTGGTAGCGAATATATCCGTTACGTAATTGTACCTGTGAAAAAAAAATAATTAAGAGTTATTAAATGCAAATTATTTCCAGCCGACACAGACAACATGTGTTATATTACGTTTACATTTACATATTACATTTATGCCGAATCCTAAATTTGAAAATAAATGTAATTGATGATCTACATCGGGATTACTAGGTATTTTAAATATGAAGCTTTCTCATTTAACGTACGTGCAAAGATTAATTTTGAAAGCAACGGAATTGAAATGGATACGAATACGTAACTATTACTCCCATTAGACAGTATAAATTAAATTTCGTAATTTCATGAATTAGTTATCATTGTTAAAAATGTATAAATGGAGATTACCCATCCTGAGCTTCGAGTCTGAAAGTCAGAGGATCGCCGACAGCGATGGTCGTCGTAGGTCTACCTTGGTAGAGAATCATCAGGCGCACTCTGGAGCTCAGGGTGTTTTCCGCTGGAAGATACTCGATGGGAATGGGAGACCCTGATCTGTACAGTGCACGTACCAGGCCCATTAGCGAAATTGAAGTTAGAAATTATCGAATGGTGTAGTGGAAGGGATGCATGAATAATGATACCGATAAAATGGCATAAATCATCACTCTAATTATCTCTCGTTTCTAAACTTTAATTTTACTAATTGATATTCATTTTTTGTCATTTCATCAGATAATATTACTTTTCTATCAAAAGAAAGTTGTAATTAATAGCGTAAAAATCAAAACATTTGATACTATAAATTCATGTTGTAATTAATTATTCATCCTTTACGTAAAATATGTACCAACAAGGGGAACTCCAGAAGTAATTATCGAGTTTCTGGATGATTCCAATTTTTTATTCTTGTGGCAAAAAAATACATGTGTGGCGACGTTTATCACATGTTTTGTTTTTTTAGAGTTATAAATTTTTGAAAATCCGAAAAATTGAACCCGTTTGCTTTAGCGAATTGGGTTCGTATTCAATGTTCGATGTTTCTTTTTTTTTAAATGTATGTTCAGTTGCATTGCTATTTCTTTTAAACAATTTGAATATCGATATCATAATATACGAATTTTTATAATAGCAATTAATTATAAAGTAGGTGCTTCTCGATATTTTACTGTAATTGCTGTGCCAACATTTTAGCTAATTGTATTATAATAAATTTAGTGTTTTCAATAAATCTTGAAACGTCTACAATATAAATAAGAATTCGAGTAGAAAACAGAGCGATCGTCCAATTTTTAAAATTTTCAAAAATTCATGACTTCAAAATAAAGCAGCATGTTGATAAAACGCAGTACGTACATATATTTTGCCTCAGAAATCATCAAAAAAAATTGGCATGGAAAAATTCGACGAGTACATCTGAGGTTACCCTTGTAAATTATGTATGTACACATAATACAGTATAGCATAAAGCAGGTAATTTGTACGAAGAAATAAAATGCGTGTGTGATATTCTCAAATGAAATTCGGGAATGTGTAATAAAAGAAATTGCACGAGCGTGCTTGCACCTAAACATACACACATGGAGGAGCTTTTTACTCTATTCATAGAGTTAACCTGCTAAGCATTACACGCGAGCTCACATTAACATGCAAAATTTATGAGCAAGGGGAGCCTAAAACAACATTGGAGTGTGTGTAATGCAGTAATATTTGCTCGACGAATATATATAGATGGAGAACTAGCTCGCTTATCTGAAATTACATTTCGTCAGACGAGATTCCTGTAAAAATATAATTAAATGAGACTGTAAAAATTATAACGAGGAATATTATTAGTTAAGATCAACGATTTTTTTCTCGACATGGCTTTATTTACAGAATTCAGTGTCCCAGAGTACCTATGGCACTTAACGCGTATTAAAAATCGTATTCTTGGTGCAAGACACGACCTCTCGATCGATATGACCTGGCATACCCGGCACCGATGTAGCCGGATGTGACGACAGCTTCGCCGGGCCCCCGAAACATGCACGTCAGGTTGAACCGTTTGTCCCGTCCGGTTTGCACGTAGTCCGAAAATTGCACCACCACGATGTTCGTCATCGTATCGCCGTACTGCAAACATTCGTCATCAAAGCGTACGTTACATCTATCGTTACCATTAACAAAAATTGCAATTTTATCAGATGCCATCGAAAAAGAGAAGTGGTCGGTAAATAAAAAAACTTTTTTAATCAAATCGTTACACGTGACATTCGACGGTTTGATTAAAAGTCATCGTGAAATAATTTTCCACGTCGCCGCGGTTCGCGAGGGCTTCGAATGGTCCTTCGTTAAACGTGTGCGGTCAAAAATTTGCAGCTTAAATTAAATCGGAGATTACTTCGGCGGATCAAGCCGTTAAGCGGAAATTGTCGCTCTTACTCGCTGTGTGCCGCACTCGGGGTATCCCTGAGGTCCGCTGATACGGAGCACGTTCACGGTCCCGCCACTGCCGCGGAAGAAGCACCGGTCATAGTATCCATACGTGTAAATTCGCCCGATGAATCCCTCCGGTGTCCTGAGGGTAAACTCCATTCCGTCCTCGCTACAGACCTGACTCACTGGAAGCATAACAGATCATAATTCGTGCACGTGATTTCGGGAAAACTGTCAGTCGAAGAGATACGCGATAATAAGAAGTTAATTAAGTAGTTAATAACAGGAATTATTAGGAGGCGGCAAAGATGATAATAATTATATATATTTACGGTCTCATATATAGAGAGTGATTCCTAGATAAATGTACAAAAATTTAGGGAGATATTTTTGGCTTATTTTATGAATAAAAGATTTTATAAACATATAAAACAGAAATTTTATAAATAGATAGAACAGAAAAAATTATGAAAATTTTGAAAATCTAAAAAATGCTTAGGGCTATTTTAATTTAATACCTACATGTGGCATTAAAAATAATTTCTAGGAACAATGAAATATTTTTAGGTGTTCTACCAGGAACGTTCATATAGGTAATTATAATAAATTTTTGAAATTAAAAAATGGTACAGATTTTTTTTTTTAAAAAAGAAAAAACACAAGCGGCAGTTTTTTTGTAAAATTTTAATTTAAATTTCAACGAAACAGAGATTTAAAAAAAATTCAATTCAACAGTGCTCCTTTAATTTCAAAAATTTAATATAATTACCTTATCTAACCTTTTTAATTGTGTTATGCACGAAGAAAAAAAAATTGTTAATTTGACTAAATTGATTGTTGATTCAATGAAATTTTTCAACTTAATTGAATTTCTTCAATTTAAGTAATAATGTATTTAAGTTAAATTAAATTTTTTAAGTTCAAGCATTTACATATATATTTAATTTAAATACACGATTAATATTTAATGTTAACATTTTTTTAAATATTTAATGTTTTAATAAACTCACTTAGAAGATTATTAGCACTAAGAACTACTTTTGACTGGTATAGCCATTCTCGTTATTTAAATGTGTTGATACACAAATATTTAAATTGAACAAATTTAACAAATTTACAAATTTATTTTTTCTTAATATGATAATTATTGAATTTATATGGATAAGAAACGTAAATTTAATTGTGCAATTGTAAGATAGGCCAGTGCTAAAATTATCACTCGTATTGCTTTTCTACTAGCTTGGAATTAGGATTAAAAAGGGATGGGAAATCGTTCATTAGAGCTCACGGTAAAAGTGTGTTACATATACCATCGATTCTCGAAACGTAGATGTGCGTAGGCGTTGCGTAGGTTGTGCATACTACACACTGTTAAATTCGTAGTATTATATCCAATTTGAGATATTTTTAATTATTTCTATATGTCGTTATTACTCCCATTCAGTATATATTGTTAATTGAACTGAAACATTGGAGTTAAACAATTTAGCTTAAAAAATGTTAAAATTGGCTCAGATTTAGTGTATTATTTACTAGATATAGACACACGTTAATTAATATGGATGCTATTTTTACTTTAAAGGTAAGCAATGCAATCACAAAAATGAGATTACTTAAATGAGATTGTTTTCTTAATTACTTGATTTTTTAAAATAATTGAATTTCAACACATATAGAAGTTAAAAATAACAAAATGTTATTTAACTCGAGGAATTTAAATTCGATTCTTTAATGTTTAACCCTTAACCACATCCGGCACCGATCTTTAATGCAGTACATGAGAGTCTGAAAAATTTATACAATTTTTGAAACGTCATAATGTTTGGTCCCTATCAATACTTTTCAATAAATTTTTTTTATGAAAGTTGAGAATTTCAGAAATGAATAAAAATACCAAAAAGTGATCTATTTTGATGTTATTAAGGAAAAACTTTTAAGCAAAAAAGTAAAGATTTGAAAAAAATCCATTTTTTAAATTAAATTATATCTTCGCAATAAAAAACTTTTAGGGACTTTATAATGCGGCGTTTTAAAGTTAAAGAGTGATACTTTTAAGATAAAGTTATGGTAATGTCATGTGACAAAAAAAAAACTTTGTTTCCGTGCCGTTTGAATTTTAGTTGAACTCTGAAGCTGCAATGGTCAACGTGGCGATCAATAGGGGAGACTTGTCTTAATTTATTCTTAACTTTTCCTTCCCTAACTCGAACCTTTTATTTCATTCCCTTTTAGCACAGTAAGCGATAGTACAAAGTTTCCCAGACGTGCTGTGTTTCAGGGTTAACAGTGCATGTGCGACGTGCGAGAAGGTGAAGAAGTGTAAATAAAAGAAACAGCATTAGAAATTTATTTCGTAACGTAACGTAAAGTAATGTGACAATAGTGCAAAATTGTATATATATATATATATATATACAACGTATAAACTTGCGTAAATTCATCATTAATGTGCAGCTGATTAATTCTAGAAGAGTAATCTCGATTCATAGATCGGATGCTGAACACATTGCTCTCTTCATTGCGTTTTCGACTACTCCGTGTAGCTGGTATTCCACGTAGAGAACAGCCAAGATATTCTATCCCGGATATTCTGAACGTACACGTTTCATCCTGTTTCGTGAATGCGATCGAGCGTGTTTCGTGCATATTTCAGCATCCATATCTCACTTTCGGCGTGTCTCGCGGACGTAGTGGCCGCTTACCATCCAGACATTCCCCGTCCGCGCCCTGGCGGCCGTTGTTCCTCTCGTAGAAATCGTAATCGGAACCCGAGTCGTAATAAACCGGATTGCCCATGTCCATGTCCCTGGAGTCCCGGTCGCTGAGCTCGCAGTTATCCCTCTCGGCCCCGTAAGGCGCGGCGTACGGCCGGTAATTAAAGGACCTGCAATTGACGTTGGGAATTTGCGAGCATTGTCCGATCGATTGCTCAAACAAACGCGCCATCGAATCACTCCTAATTCAATTTCAGCCTGCCCGGGTCGCGAGCATCCCCCTGAATCAACTGTCGGAATTCTACTACGGTTTCGCCCGTGTAGCTACATCTTTTGAAGAGCGTACCTCTCCGTTCTCTCAATTGATTTCATAATAGCTGTGTAGGAAACGTTTCTGCGCCCCCGCTAATTACTTAATAATTACGCTCACATCGTTAGCATGAAAGGCTGCTCAAATTGATCGTGTCCTCGGTGAAAATTTTTCAGAATTTCTGTGAATTAATTTTATAACTTGTTAGAAAATTTTATACATTAAGATTTTTTGTTTTATAATTTCTCATGAAATCTTGTAAAATCTGTAAAAAGTTTAAAGTATCTTTTAGAAATTATAGAATAAGAAATCTTGAAATACTTCAGACTTTACATATATGAAAAATTCTCTTTCATAATTTCCAATAAAATTTTGTAAAATTTAAAAAAGTTCAAAGTATTTGTTTTTTTTTTCTTTTAAATCATAGGATAAGAAATCTTGAAATATTTCAGAATTCATATAAAAAATTCTCAGGAAAGGTGCAGATTTTCTGAACATTTCTGCAAAGTGTTCTAATTCGTATAAAAACGCTGAGAAAAGTTTTCACCAGGAGTA
This sequence comes from Solenopsis invicta, assembly GCF_016802725.1. Lineage (NCBI taxonomy): Eukaryota > Metazoa > Arthropoda > Insecta > Hymenoptera > Formicidae > Solenopsis > Solenopsis invicta. Next base: position 6,346,627 of record NC_052667.1, read on the forward strand.
GCACTAATAAGATCGAAAATCGTTTAATCGGATTAGGACGCTTTTCAATTTTCTCTAAATCGCTTATACAGCTACAATCCAAAAAATAGAGAAACGGAACTTTATCTATGCCGAGCGTGTCTTTCGAATTAAACCTGCTCGCCGAAGTTTCCGAACGATTGCTCGTCGAATTCACTGTGCTTTTTGACCTGACTTTAGATTATCGTTTAATTGTATTTACTTGTGCGAGCTCGACCATTATCGTTACCTGCAAACGAAGTCTCGAGCGTCAGCGCACTCCCTCTCGCACTGAGCCAACGACGAGGAAGTGGTGTACCGCCTGACGAACGGCTTCCGCACCCTGGTGTGAGATCCGACCTGCTTGAAATTATCCTGCTCGTCGCATCTGGACACGAGCGGTGGTCTGCCTATGATGGGCCCGCCGGCGTTTCCAAATGGACGAGAGTTGTAGACGCCGCCTTCGCCTATGTATCCGCCACCAACGACACTGCCGCCACCGCCAAGGCCGCCGCCACCGCCGTCGCCGTATCCTCCGTATCCTCCGATGGGCCGCACTGAACCGTAAGGCCCGCCGCCATAATGAGGTCGTGGCTCGGGACCGTGGCTCTGAGGACCACGGACGTCGTCGGCGAATCCGTGCGGGTACATTCCTGGCGGCGGATACCGGCTGTTTGATTGAATAAAAATATGAGTTTTCTGTGACAAAGTGTGGGTTATCAAGATTACACAAGTCGAATTACTTGTGCACACGGTTTGAGAGAATTAATAATTGCACGTAAGATCACACAACAAACGTTATTTCAGCACTAATTGTAAGATCTGGCTATGACCATTTAAGACTTGTCAATTATTTATGTTTTCGCATATTGGGCAATGCATTATTAAGATCTTATTTCGAGAGTATCTTTATTATCGAAATGTTGAAATGAGATTAGATGAGTTAAACAGACATAATTTAATTGCACATATGCAATTTCATAGAAAAAGTTTTAAAATTTTATAAAAAACAATTATTCAATAATAATTTTTATAAGTTAAGAAAATATGTTTTATGAAAGGAGAAAATATTGGATAGAAAATAACGTCATCTTCAAATAAAAAAAATAAGAATTCTTTAATACTATTATTATGAAAATAATCACATTGTGTTTTTTAGATGATTATTAAAGTATTGAAATAAAAATAAAATATTTTTCTAAAATTTTTATGAAATTTAATTTCTCAAATTCTTTAAAGAAAATTATTATTATTTCATATGTAAGCAAGAATATAATTTCTTGTTTCTATACACATTGACTACTGTCAACCAACGTTGGACTGTTCAGCGTCCTGGTTGTGAGCAATCAAAATTTATTAAAATGTTTGTAAAAAAAATAAATGCCTTCTAATAAAAAATTTTAGATGACATTATATATAGATGTAAAGTAAAAAATGCTGTTCAGGCTGACGGTATTTACAAAGATACAATCTTGTTTAATCATATTATGTTAAATTTTATTATTATATATGCTTATGATAAAAAAACATGCTGTGCAGATAACATATAATGAAAAAAATAACAAGTTTTAATTAATAGGTACTTACGCGAAAAAAATTTAACTTTGACACGATGCAATGATGACTAATTTCGCGACTTACCGGCTAGCATAAGGATCCTTGTCCGGATATCTCCCAGTTGGATATCGATCGATGGGAGATCTATCACCTGATGGCATGGGATATCGGTCCAACGCGTCTTCTGGATAAGGATACCGATCGATTGTATTGGGATTGTATCGATCAAGCATGTCGGGATATCGGCTTGGAGTCAATCGAACTCCGTACGTTACGGAATTCGCGGGATATTTCCCCAGAGTTCCGGCATCGGGATATCTATTGATGCCATTGACGGGACGGCGATCTCCTCCTCTATTGGGATATCGATCTGGATAACGATCTGCGGGATAACGATCTGCGGGATAACGATCTGCGGGGTAACGATCTGCGGGATAACGGTCCGCGGGGTAACGATCTGCGGGATAACGATCTGCAGGATAACGTTCTGTAGGATAACGATCCATGGGATAACGATCTGCAGGGTAACGATCCATGGGATAACGATCTGCGGGATACCTATCAGGATATCGATCACTGGAAGGATACCGATCGGGATAATTATCGGACTCGTCTGGATATTTGTTATCCGGGTATTTGTCTAAAGGGCGACGATCCGGATATCGGTCTGGATAGCGGTCTGGATAACGGTCGGGATAGCGGTCTGGGTAACGATCGGGATACCGATCGGGATAACGATCTGGCATACGATCTGGATAACGGTCGGGATAACGATCAGGCTTGACGCTGCTCGAATATCCTTTGTCGTAATCATCTGGGTATCCAGTTCCTGTAGAAAATATTTTAAAAAGATTTTACCGTTGTGTAATTAAAAGTGTGCACAATAAATTATTTTTTTATATTATGGAAGCGGGTAAACAAACAAATGATATAGTGACTTGTAAACATTATCGTTAAAAGCAACTTGATTTTGTTTAAAATGCAATTGTTATAACAAAATAAAATAAATTAAAATTCCCAGGCTGTTTATTCAAATTTTATAAAAAAGAATTTATTTAAAATTCCAAATAAGATTTGAAAATCTTTTAATGCAGATTTGAATTAAATTTATTTCGTTTTATATTTTTTAAATGTTTCTTTATCGTACAAAGAAAAGCCACTTAATTCTTGAATATTAATTTTGAGAAAATACTAAAAACAAAGATAATACAAACTAAAAATGGATGTAACGATCGGTTCACAATATACAGAATTTATCTCATCGGAAGTATAGATTGTTACTAATTTTTAAATAAAAATTGACAAGTTACGACGAAATTTACATGAACGTACATGCCATATTTATTGTTAATCAAGTTTACATTATTAAGAAAAAAATAATAAAAAAAAATAATTTTGTCAGAAAAAAGAAGTTGAATTTAAATTTAAAGTAAAACCCAAAAAATTTATCTAACAAATCCCATAAAAAAACTATGATTTTCTAGGATAAAAGATTAATTTTCTAACAACTTCAAGTTATTCTTGGTAATAAATAACTAGATTAGACTTATTTAACGTTAAGTTTAATACAAATACAAATTAACATCGGTTTAACATTTTGATAAATCTATGAGATATATCAACGACAAGTTATATGATATTTATGGGATGATTGCAATAGATAATGCTGACACTAGTACTTAACAGTAATTATACTCGCGTTTGAGATCTTGTCCCATTAAGACAATTTATGAGATTATTCCGTAGTTTCATGAATAATCGCGCAACTTTATATAACACGTCGACATACGATATTATGCTGAATTAATAAAGCGATTCTAACCGGGTCTTCCTAAAGAGGGTCGTCCAAAGTTTGTGTCCTGTCCCAGGGGATCTGGTCTATATCCAGGGTTATCGCGATCGCCGTCGAGATATTGATCTGTTGGTATAATGCATTGTTAAATTAAACATTAAACTATGTAGAGTTATGTATCACCTCTCCGAGAAATTCGCGAAAGGCGCAACGCGATTACGCAATGATAGAGGTCAATCTATTAATCGACGAAATCGTTTAGAAAAAGAAGAATCAAATTAATTAGAAATTTTTCACAGGTAATAGAGCAACAATAAACATTTAAAAATTTATTCTTTAACGAGCTTCACCTGCTTCCATTTATCAATCTTTTTGAATATACAAAGCGAATCAATAAGAATTGCCATTTAAAACAATTGGATTTTTTAATTTTATTAATAAAAATAATTTATATGAAATATATTGCATTTGATGAGAATGGATGAATTTTAACTTTTCATGCCCTTAATTTGTTAAAATATTAAAATGACTGAATTTGTTTTTCTTTTTTTAATAGAATTATGATTTATATAGAGCCTTGCTCGAATATATTGTATTGAATTTTTATATTTTTTTCAAATAATTTTTTTCTGCTTATTCTACCAAAAAGAGTATTGATTGCGGACGACACGGTACTCGGGAGCGACAGAAACTCTTATCATGCGACGCGTCTCCTTTTCCGCGGCGAACGAACAGGCAATCGATACTCACGCATGAGATTCTCGTAATAGTCGTAATCGGCATCGTAGATAATCCGGTTACCGTCCCGCTGATTGAACCGGCTCAATCGGCAGGTGTGATATTGCTCGGAGTAAACGGCGCTGCGGCACTGGAAGCTCGTCTGCCGGAGGCACTCGTCCAGGCACTCGCTGAGGCTGCGTCCGGTGATCTCCGAGTGGAACTCGCCGCTCAGACGCGAGTTCCGATAACGCTGGAAGGCCGTGTCCGGACGGCGACCATCGGAGAAAAAGGGCGACGTCGAGCTGCTGTCCGGGTATTCGGAGCCGCGCGCTACGGACGGATCTACGCTTCGTAAGTGGGCATTGATAACGAATTGTGAATCACCAACTGACCATTGTTACTTATCGTAAGCCTTGTTAGAATACAGAATAAATTAATTATATACAGATTTGGATAGAAGAGCCGCTTCGAATACGTTCCGAAACTCTAAATTAGTATCGTGAATAATTTCAGTGCAATTTTAGCAATTTTGATACATGTATAATATATTTGATCAAATCTTTGTTTCACTTATTTACACACCGGCACCAAGTTAGTAAAAATAATAAAATTGTAGAAAAAGATTTAATAATTAATAAAATTTATAATACAGTAGGGCTTGAAAAAATTACATTGAAGAAATAAAAACAGTTCGAAGAAAATTTAGTTTCTTAAAACGTGAAAATTAATTTTGGTTAGATAATGTTCTGGTAAAATAATCAATTTCACTTATCGTACAATTTATTGCGAAATTCATTTGTTCGTAACGAGACAGATTACTGCAAAATAGAAATTGATAAAGGAAAGCTAAAAAAAAGCAATATTAAAATATTTTGCGTATACTCACGATTATCTAGGCATACTAAATCGTAAAAGTGATGGCTCGGGCTGCTGCTAAGCCCAATGTCGTCCTTCTGTGAAACAGAATCCTCCTCAGATATGACGCACTGCCGAGTTTGCTCGTCAAACTCAACGCTGCGACAGAAATATTTCTCTGCTCTGAGACATAGCGCCTGGCATTCGTCTAAAGTGAGATTCGTGTATATATCCACTTCAAAGGGGCCGCGTAAACGCTTGTTTTCTTCCTTGACGAACACTGCGAGTCCGTCGCATCGTCTTTCAGCTGATCATATATTTAAAAAATATTTCTTTAACATAAGCATATAAAAAATTTTTTTCGTTTATTTACAAATATTCTATTTTTGTGAGCAATTAAAATAAAAATTTTATTTTTACTTAATTTACTTTAATATTCCCATAAATAAAATAAAATAAAAGAAGTTAAAAGCCTTTCAGGTATTTTATTTGCTAATTTAATGTTTTTAATAATGTTACGTTTTTTTTTGTGCGATTTTAGTACAAGAAAATTTTCGTAACTCGGTATAAAATGCGTAATAAAATGCGCGAATACTTTGTGTAAAAATTAACGCACCATTGAGGCAGGTATTTTCCAGATAATCAGAATTCGGATCGTCCTCCAGTAATTCGGGGTGAGTTCTCCTGGTGAAGCGACTGAGAGAACAGCTCCTCAGGGCAGTGTCGTACGTCGCCGATCGGCAGACGAAACTGAACTCGTTGAGGCATCTAAATACAAAATTAAAATGCTACTTTTCTTTACGACGCACAGTATAATTTTTATTTGTCTCCGCGTACCTGTCCTCGCAATCGGTCCTATTAGCGGCGCTGACTTCTTTGATATCGGTCAGGAGTAGCTTCAGCTTCTTCCTCGGATGCCTCTCGAATACGTAACGGCGATTCGGACATTCCCTTTCTATTCTGTCAGCTGAGAGAAATAATGTCATCTTAATTTCTGATACGCAGAAATTATCGTAGACAGTAAGAAAAGAAGCAGATCGTAATTAAGAATCCCAGATGAACTGGGAGCAAGATTATTTCTAGATCCTTTTCGTGGAGAATCGCGTTCGTCTATCAAAACTATTAAAGATAACTGCCAAGATTATTAAAAAAATTACAATAATGAAACAATTGCAATAGTGAAATAATCGGCGCGCAGTTCGTGTGAACTGGGAATTTATGCAAAATTGAGCATCAAGATCGACTTTGATCCGATCCTTCTTTCGCTCATGTTTAAAAATAAATTATCGCGCCTTTTTAACAAGCGAACTGTTGCAATTAATAAAATTAATCGGCACGTACGACGACAATGTTCTTTTTCTATCTTTCATGCGAATACTTACACGCTAAGCATACTTCGGTAAAGTGCACGCTGTTCGGTACGAGCATGAGATTTCCTATGCCCTCCGGCTGCGCCTGTTCCCTCGTTAAATAGCAAATACTCTCCTCGTACTCGGCGGCACCGCTGAAGGACGCGATTCTGCTGCCGGGCTGAAAGTCGAAGCTCGTACACGCACGAACCAGATTGTTCGTCGCCGTTCTGTCCCGCAGGCAGAGCTCCTGACACTTCTCCAAGACCCTAAATGGAGGCGCCGAGTCTCGCACCTGTCGTAAAACGGAATTTCTTAGCGTTGGATACGTCTCCTCCACCGCAAGACAATTTTTTTTTTTTTCTACGCGGTCGCCGTTGCCTCACGAAATTGCAGAAGATTGAAATTCAAGAAGAGCGATTTCGCCCGATCGATCGTTTCCACGCGAATTGGCGATAAGATGAAAGTTCGCGATGCTACAGTTAATATTGAAGATAACCCCAGCCACGGCACATATTAGTTGATGGAATATCTTTAGATCTTCCATTAAGAAGATTGCATGCTTGTGGATGTACCTTTTCTAAAATGATAGATATTCTCAGAATATTTCTATATTATTGAAATTTTCGTACACTGTGCGTACATATCCTAATAATATTCGTCGAAAGATTATTCTTACGCATAGAATATTCTATGCGATTTGACGCGGTGATCATTATTTTTCGAATATTCTTGTATACGGGATTCTTGAATATCTGAAAAGTCAGATTTAGAAAATATTTCAGAGAGCACACGTAATATTATGAATGTTAAATTACAAAAAAAATGCGTACATTCTTATAACACTAACAGACGATTTGTTTAAAAATATTCGCGTTGAAAGAACTATAAGAATATAGAATCTTCTCTGTCTGCTGGGACAATAACTGAAAATTTTAGAAGTAATAAATAAAATTCTGACGGAGGTGTTATTTTTCGTAAATAAATAAATAAATAGTTCACCATTTTTGGGGAAAGGAAGATCTTATAGATGCTTCTTAGCATCAATATTATTAAACTACGTTAAAAATTATCGTTAATTTAATTTTCGATTCGCGGTTTTACATACATTGTATATTAATTAACAGATATTTGTAGAGAATTTTTAAAAATTGTTTAAAAGATGTATAAAATTGATTTTGTTGAAAAGGTAACTTTGTAGAATTTTTAAAAGAATATCTATAAATAGCCGAAAGTTATCTTAAAAGATATTTTTAAGATGTTTGAGATTTCTAAAAAAATATCCTTCAAACATATCTCCAGGTCGAATGATATCTTAAAATGTTGCATCAGACATTTTTTAGATCACTTTGAGCAACTCCGATTAAACTTTAATCGACCGCAGGGACATTAGCATCCCTGTGAAGAAATAAAGTAAAATAGTTTATTATTGAAAGAAGACGCAAAGTCCTCTTTTTTTCTCTTTATAATGTACACTTGATTGATCATAGCATCCGATATATTTTATTGCTTCGACATAAATGGAAATAATAGAATTATTGATTTTACATTATTTAATAAATGTGAACTGTTGGTAATACTGCTGATAAAGTTGATCGGCCCTAAAAGATACTTTTTCAAAACTTTTCGAAAAAAATGCAAGACATTTCGAGACGTGGCAGAGAAAAATCTAAAAGACGTTTCCTTTATCGTGAGAAATTAGAGACACCAGAGCGCGATGGTTAAAAGTCGAACAGGAAAACAATTGCGAAATCGCCGCGATCTTACCACATCGTCGTCGAAATTCTGAAGCTGCTGATCCGGAAGTCTCTCGTAAACCACCCTACCCAGACCCCCGTTGCAGGTCGTTTGCGCTGAAACTAATAATGGTTCTCTCGTTAGCGCTCGTTTGTCGGCCATCGTGCGCGACAGATCCGTTCCTGATTTTATTATTTCTATACTATTTTTTTTTTTTTTTTTTACATAGAAAGCACGGATTATTATTTCCTTTTCCCATAAAATTCAGGCTACTTCCTCTAGTCGACAAACACGCACGCGCGCACTTCGATCTTATCAACGCGATATTCTTGTGCCATAAGTGGCACGGATAGTGACACAATACCGACCAACAGTTTCGCAAGTGCGACGTGACATCGTTCCGTATCCCTCGTTTTGCTCGCTCGCACATTTGTGGAACTATTCAGCGAATTCCAAACGACAGAGCGCACTTTTAGAAATATTGGAATAGAGTTTCTTTATTCTAATTTCGAACGAGCATTGTATTGTTAACTTGAAGCTATTGCTGATAAATATTTTACTCGCTAAATCCATTAACTTAAAATGAATTTTACTAATTAATGTTTAATTAACGATGAATGTTTCTTCTGTCAATTTTTTTTTTTTTTTTTTTAATGAAATGTATTAAAATTTATGAGTAATGTCCATTGATAATATCTGTTAAATGTGATCTGAATGAGATTGTAGAGAACTTTTAATTTATTACGTCCTTACCGTTAACCAATAGATCTAACACGATGAATATCCAAATGGCTGGTAGCATGCTAATTGAACTGTGAACTATCCGCATCGTGGTATTGAAATGTACAGATTACCTCGTCGCGGACATGCCAATCGCTATTACAATCTGAAAATGAATTATTCAATGTTCGATGCATAAAAGGAAGGATAGATATTTTTTGCTGAAAAATATTTTTAATTAATATAACGAAAAATGAAAAGTTACGAATCGAGGTGTGAATTACTGTCCGCTGAGCGGATTTGTTTAAATTTTTCACATTGTTTTAATCTTTTTTTATGATAGCGTTACAAAAAGCGCGTTATTGAAAAGATATTGAATTATTCTACGTTATTTTCCATGAAATTACGCGAAATTGAAATTGAGAACACAGTCGGACAGTCGAATTATATTTCTCTCTCTCTCTCTCTCTCTTCCTCTCTTTCTCTCTTTGAAAAGAGAGGTGGAATTTAATTTATGTGAGGAGGAAAATGCTCTTCTAAGGGGTAGCTTTGTATTGAAATTTAATAATGCAAGAGAACTCGGAATTATTTACGCGTCCGTCTATCGGAGGCTACATGTATTTTCCACGCGCACTTTTTCTTTCACGAAATAAGTGTCCAGGGAAAAAGTATTGAATTTGTTTATACGTATAAATTACGCAGGCACACACACACACATACACACGCAAATTTCCAAAAATTGCGTGCAACATATTGTACTGTACGAACATTTTATTCTAAATTTATTTCAATTGGAAGAATTCGATTAAAGAAATTTGTTGAAACATGCATAAGCGAGTAGAGCAGATGGAGTAATTATTGCTTAGCCGTTGTTCGAAATCGTTCGAATGTTTCTTCTGAATTTCCCTTGGGGGGCCAAGTGCAACGGGCGTAAATCTAGTTTTTGTCGCTCGTGGGAAAAAAAGTAAAACAATAGGTACATGAAAAATCGAAATACGGATAAAGGTACTAGCGAGAACCATTTGTTCTGGCCGATGGACATTTATACGTACTCGAGATACGTACGCGGGGACAGCGTGTACTAAACTTTATGGGATTCCTCACGAGCGCTCACCCTGAACACTTCCACGCACACTGTCACCAACGTTCGCTCGTGTACGTACGCGGCTGCCAAAGGACCAGCACACGCCCGTAAGGGCAACGAAGCGTGGTTCCAACTTTCAGGCATTACATTATTAGCCTGTTGCCATTATCTATCCGGTTATCGTGATTGACGTAGGCGAGCGCGGGTTCAATCATCGGAAACGAAAGAGCGAGCAGGGTCATCTTCGTGCGCCCAGCGACGATTTCATCGTTATCATAAATTGAAGGGAGAAAGGGAAAATATATTTGTGTGTAACGTCTTCTAAAATAATTTTGAGGATATGATGTATCTCTCAAAATAGTTTCGCTGAAATTTGGAATTTTTTGCAGCAGTTTTCTTTTCTTCAATATTTTTATATTATCCGATATAACTAATAAAATACATAGGCTAAATGAGACCTATTTAATTAATTTTATTTTTTTAAAAACTTTTATTAAAATACATTATAGAGATTTCTATAAATTGAACCTCTAAAAAATAAAATTAATTAACTGCACGCAGAAAAATATCAATTCTATTGGTAAGAAAAGCGATTACTTATTTACCTTTTTTCTTTAAATAATGCTTATCTTTAACAAAAAAATTTCTTAATAATTGTTTCAAAATAAATTTTATCACAAATTTTAGAAAAAAAAAGAATTTATACTCTTCTGAAGAATATTATAAAATTTTATCAAACAAGTTAGAATGGGGTAAGCAAATCGAATTTTTTCTTTGAACTCATTCTTTATTGAAATATTAAATTACTAGGATTTAGAATACATATTTCGAATAAATTTGGTGCTTTGATAGACTTGCCAATACACGTACTTAATTTACAGTATATATTTTTCAATGTGTACACAAAAATTTATTTTAAATACTCGTTTCAAGTAAATGAGTATTTCAAGTGATGAGTATATTTTAAGAAAATTATCAAGAAAATATTCCTAACAAAAATAACCATTACTTTTAGAAGAAAACTCAATTGAGTAATCGTTTTTCTTAGCATTAAAATAATATTTTTTCAGTTTGTGCAGCAGAGACACCTCTGCTCACTAAAACATACGTGATAATTAAATTATTTATTTGATATGTAAATCTTTTATAAATCATAAGATGTAAACTTCCCGCAAGGTACAACATAAATGCTAATATATTCGCTCGTGTTGATCCACAATTTTGAAAATATCACGATCGAGAGTCCATAGTGACGCCACAATAGAATGTTTATGATATCGACAACGTATCACAAAGAGGATTTTATTGTCGGGGTAATTTATGTTTACTCATTGATACGCGGGCGCACTTGTTCGTGACGAGTGCCAATTACTACGTCCATGACTCGTCCACCGATTTGTGTATCATCGGTGTTCGTCGAGCAGCGCGCACTGCTTATTAATCGCGTTATGGTTTATCGCCTCGGTAATTGCGTCTGTCACCGACAATGCAGTATAAAAGCTTATTCTGATGTTAACATCATCGGTCGCGAGAGAAAATTATGGCGCCCGTTCGTTATAATTCGCGTAATATTGCGCCACGCGCGAAATTACATTTCCGCAATTGTCCTCGCCGGATTGCCGGATTTATGACGTGCCGCTCGCCGTATGCAAATTATTTCGCGAAATTACTCGGATTAAGGTAATTAAACATGCCGTCAGACACGCGAGCGGAGACCACCGATTAAAAATCCCGCGGATACAGGAGACACTAAAGTGTAACAAATGGTTTCTGCGCGAAGCGTTTTCAACTTTAGCTCTGTCGTCGTAAAATCGGCTCTTGCAAAATATTAATTTTTAATTCGAAGGTTTTAGATTTATATCGAAAAAAATCAGCTACATGCAGAAGAGCATCAATTTTACTGGCAGGAGAAGCGATTATTCAATTTACTTTTTTGTTCTAGTAAGTAACGATTGTCTTTAACATGAAAAATTTTGTTGATAATTATCTGAAAATATATTCATCATTAATTGCTATTTTAAAAATTTATTATGTACAAGAAAAGGAATTTATATTCTTTCGAAGCATATTATAAGTTAGAATAATAAATAAATCGAATATTTGTTTTAACTTAATATTCTTGCCTGGAAAATTAAATTACTGGAACTTGGAATATATTTTAAACAAATTTGATGCTTGTGAAAGATTTGCGAATAAATAAACTTACAAATTATTTTAAATAAGTAACGTTTACGTAATTCAAGCAGGGTAGCTCCGGTGTCTACGCCGCAGGAGGATATACGCAGCAGCAGTCAGAAAATAAATAAAAAGAGTGAAGGTAATTTTCTCTCAGCCACTCTGTTTTATGCCTTTATGTTATATCAGTTGTGTTCTAATTTCAGTTTCTTTTTTTACTGTTAATATTAATAACGAAACCACCGTGAGTTGAATCAATTTGTCAATGTCGTAGCGATGTATTACATCTTACGTAAAATGATTACTCTCTCTCTCTCTCTCTCTCTCTCTCTCTCTCTCTCTCTCTGTAGGGAGTTTAAAAGATCTAGTGCTATTTTATAAGATCAAAGTTATTTCATGATTCATAAGTATAAAGAGATAGTAAAGGATGATGTGTACAAAAATACAAGTGCTTAGCTCTTGTACTTTTTGTGCATCTTATATGCATCTTATTTTGTGCATCAAATATCTCATCCCTTTTGATTACGACAAGATTACTAAAAACTTTTTTTTAAATATATGAAAAGTAAGTTTCTTTTTTTTAATGTTTTATAACAAACAGTATATAGTTTTTATTGGTATAGTTTATTTATTTTACATATATTTATTAAATAAATAATGTCTGATAAATTAAATTTTCGATATACTTAATAAATTATTTAATAACATTTATATTATTTATAATAGTTTTATTTTTATGTCAATTATTTAATAAACTTTTCACTCCCCAAACTGAGTGCCTATTTGATTGCCGGAATTAAAAAGTAATAACCTCAAGCTAGAAATAATATTTTAAATTAATTTAATAATGACGCTATAATCATCTTAAAACGAAAACTGTGAAAAACTTATTGCGAAAAATATTATTTCAAGTTACGATTGCATTTTAAGCCCGGCAACCATATCGACACGCAGTTTACTGAGAAATGTATGTAGAACTGAAAAGTGTATTTAATAATTAATTAATAATTGATATAAAAATAAAAATATTATTATACACCAAGATCTACTTCAACCGAAAAATGACATTGATTCCTTTTGCTTCTTAAATTACTTGTTTCAAATAAATGACGAGTGTATTTTAAGCTCATCAAGAAAAATAGTTGCAGTGATAACCGTTAGCTCAATAGAAGATAAAAATTGAGTAATCGCTCTTCTTAGTACTAGAATATGCATTTTTGTGTGCGCGCTGACGTCGCCGATAAACGGACGGGGGAGAAACAAGTTATTTGCGAGGAACAAAAGACAGTTAGAGGATCGTTGTTGACGCGATTCGCAATTTGGGCTTTGGGAGGCATCAGCCCTTTGAAAGCTTCACTTTCTGTAACTGCTTTTCATCGCGAGCTTCCACCGCGGGGTCTATTGTCGTGGTGCTTTGAACTCTCTATTCGTACGCGGGCGGCATTGTGTTGCGTGCGTACCCATGTCGAACCGGGAATGAATTCGGTCATTGTTGTGTGACGTTCATGTTAATGGAACTTTCGCACGCAACGACAAATTATTATCTGGTAATGTGCCGTGCTAATTCCGAATTTGAATTCGGGCACGACGCGATGCGCGCGTGGTAGACGGCGGCAAATATGTATCTGGAGAACGTTCGAGATCGCGGGCGATCGCGCGACGTATCCGCGAGTCGCTTGGAAACAATTATTGCCGATCGAACACGGTCGCGCGGCCGTGTGAAAGATCGCGGAAGATCCGCGCAGCACGCGTATTTTTGCAATTGCGCAACGATCTCCCGAGTAATCATCGTAATTACTCGGCGGTAATACGAACGCGCACCGCGCACCAACGCGTTAATCGCCACGCGATACGTCATTGGCATAATTAATTAAACGTTCGAGTAGCTGCAGTCATGCGAGCTTATTGCTTTATCCTTGTACGGACGTGTAGCCGCGTGTGAGCGATGTTCCGTGAACATGGTTTTTTCTTTTCGCGTTACAAAGGGATCCTGTAAGCGCTGCAACATTATTTAATATTAATATAAATGTAGTTGCACGTCCGCTCCTGACAATATTATATAAATGTTATATGAACATTGTATGAGAGATAATATATTATTTACTTCAATATTTGTGATTTTCGGGAATATTATAACTTTAAATGTAATCACTATAAAGTTTACAAATATTTTATGCATAAAAAAATAATTTATATTAATTTTTTGTCAATACAATAATATTCATAGTTTTCATAATATTCTGGATATTGAAATAATATAAATTACAAATATTATATAAGAACGGGCATATAACATTAAGACAACATTCTTATAATATTAAAAATACTGAACAAAATTCTCGGAACATTATCTTAACTTTTGCTAATATTCGTATAATATTCCAGGAATATTGTAGCGCTTAACAAGGAAATTAGTCATCACTTGTTTACTAAAAATTCATTATAAGCGTATACGAAGAGTTATAAATTTTCCGAAACGGACTTTTCAAGCAGTTTATTACTCTAATAAATCTCCCTTCAAGGAAGATAACGGAGCATGAGGGTAAAATAAATTCGCCCTCACAAGCGCGCGCGCACGCGCGCGAGATTTAATCTTCCGCTCGCTCTCTTAGAAAAAAAGGCTATAAAATTACAATTAGGATCAAGCGATTACAAATGACTCTTACTCCGTACTGATTTGATATCGCTCACCGTGAACAGAAAGATCAATCATGCCAGAGGATAACCCTCTCCTTTCTCGTCGACGAAGGGAAAGAAAGTTAATCTTACCCGGGAGGGACAGCTCTCCCCCAGTTCTTTTCTTCACCGTTCAGCGAGCCTTCCGTCCCTTCGGCGTGATTGCGGTTGCGAGGAGGCTCCGCGATCCTGAAGGGCTCGATCTTGCGCGCGTCCCCCGTGCTATCCGCCCGTGCTGTCGCGCGCGAGAAAGAGGCGTGCGAGCGTACACGCCGAAATCACGCGTGCGGTGCGAATGGCATCCGTAATCAAACTGACGGTCGAAATCGGCGGGAAGCGTGGAAATAATGGACACCTGTACACCTGGGAAGTGGAGAGAGGAAGAGAGAGAAACAGAAGAGAGAACGGCGAAACAGTAAATCGTGCATTGCCGATGAGCGCAACAGGCCGTAGGGGGCCCAGGCGGAGGGCACACGGAGCTTCGGGCTCACGGACGACGTCGATGCGCGCGCGGGGGTCGGACAAGCGGGGCCCCCACGTCCGACATCTCTGGCCTTGCGCTCAGCGGAAGTGGACCCATTGTGTGTCCGGTTTCCGTGGGGGCCATCCGGGAAAACGCGATTGCTCCGAGTCCGCGGGCGCGCAGAGGGAAGGGCGGGGGCGACGAGAGTCGCGGAGAGCATCGGTATCCGAGCGCGGTGCGTGGGTTCTCGTCATCGAGGCCGACTCGCGGCGGAATCATGGATTAGAGACTCCCAGCCGAGGTCAACCAGGACGAGATCGCACCGTCATCGCGTCATCGTGGACGAGAGTCAACGAGCCGCTCAACGATCGACTGGATAAAGCGCGGGGTGATCAGGCGTCCCAGTATCAGGGGTCCGTAACCTTTTGTTCGCCATATTGTACGCCTAGCGTGTCGAGAATTATTTTCTTCCTTCATACAAGTTAAAGTCTCGCACTGCCCCACGAGTAATTTAATGTATTAAAGTTTTATTTTCGGCTCTTTAGAATAGAAGCGAATGCTAATTTGAAAATACAATTCACGATCGCACTCGAGCAGAATAACAATAGAATAGAATATTTATTGCTTTAGCTTGCATTTGCCAAGAAGGGACTTGGTTTACAATTATTCCTTGCCACACTCATCCATCCATACTTTTCATCTCCTGAATAATCACCCCTATTTTGTCTTGTATCATTCTCTTTTATCTTGTTTTATCATTTTTCGATTTTATCGTAATCTTATTGTAACTTACAATTCTACAGTCTCCGACTAAATGTTGTACCACTTTTGTTCTCTTACCATTACCATTACGATCTATAATCCTTAGAAATATAATACTGGCAATAAATTGGCCAATAATTATGACCTATTTTGTATTAAAAGTATTAAAAGTACTAATCAGCAGTACTTGTAGAAGAGAAGGGAGAAATGCCACCCATTTTTATTTCATTAAATTTTGTTAATAATCAATATTTCATATTGAAGCTTGAATGATTATATTTGTCAAAGTATTTAACAGAATCTAGATTCAAAGTAATAAAATATTTATTATTTACGACGTTTATTACACGTTTATAATTTATAAAAATAATGTGACGCACTGCATAATCGGTGGAAGAGGAAAAGTGGTGGTAATAATCCAAAAATAAATTTTAAAAAATTGATTTAGTTTAAAGCAACACAGAGTATTTTGTTACATAGCTATGTATTTTTAATTTTTCATTGTTTAGAATTTTCCTGTATTGAGAAACATTAAAGGTATCAGATATCATTAGAGATATTATTTCATCCTTGTTTAACATTAAACAACAAGCATAAAATGATATCCTTAATGTTTTCAAACATAATCCTCTAGAGTGACAATCAATTTATTGGAGAAATATTATTATGATATGAAAATTTCGCTTAAAAGAAACATTTCTATAAGGAAAACCATAATTGCAGTTTTTTTTTTTTGGTTACAATTACAATTACATTTGCTATTATCATATTTAAATTTTCATCGCCTGTATAGTTTCTTATTTATTTCTTTTTATTCTTGCTTGTTTCTTCAAACCAAACTGTTGTCCTGTTACATTTTTCTATGTAATACTCCATGGCTTTCTTCACAGAATACACAATATCTTTTCCACTCTTCTAACCAGTGTTTGTCTGCTTCTTCAAAATTATCATATCTTAATTAAAACTCTTACACCTTCCCTTCTCCTGATTTTTTCAATATTCTCCTTCCTTAAATATCTTCTACTACATCTAACTTCTTGTATCTTGTATTATACCGGGCTGTTAGAATTTTGCTTAGAATTGTCTGTGAAAATTAAATGTAAAAAAAATACGCGTGCAAAATAAATATTTTATAATGATTTAAGAGAGTTAGTATGAGACGGAAAATGAAATTCGGTAATAACAGTATGTGTCAGCCCCTCGTAAATTATGGTGCTAATAATGATCTCGAGATCTTTTTTCTTCCTCTCGTCACGGGACGTCCTTTCTTGTGTTTCCACAAAAAGCATTATACTTAAAGAGATATCTTTTTCTCTTGAGACAGCAAATAACCACGCTTCCGCGGAGTCTGAAATATATGGGGAGGTGGGAAGATAAAGAAATGTGATAAATCTTTCTCTTAAACCACCTGATATTATGTTTTTTTCTTGATATTCTTTTATATAATAATAATAAGATATGTGCAGACAGATAATTTGCTTTCCTTGTAAGTACTCATAAATGCTATCTATTATATAATAACTAGAAAAAGAGCTTTCGAAAGATATGATAATACAGAGACCTTGTCACAAATATGAAACTCGTAACTAAAGAAAGTTAAATAAATATTAAAAAGTTGCTTAGATATGTTATGAATTCTTGATATGATTTATATTAAATAAAAAATGAGAACACCTTTATGAGAAAGTATTTTTATTAATAAAAAAAAAAGTTTTCTTGTTAGTAAAAAGACTTTCGTTCAATTATAATTTTTCTCAACTAAATTTTGCGATTACATGAAAATTACATCTATTTTCTTTCTTTTAATTTGGTACCAAATATTTTATCATTCTTGTTACATAGAGACAAGAGACAAAATAAAAATGATTTAAAAATAAATGAAATAAAAAGAAATAATTTACTTTCAATATTTCCTTACTAGTAATTAATTTAATTGTGCATTGATGATCAATGCATACGCGATCAAATATTTTCGTAGAATATTATTTTTCAGGAGAATTTTTCATTTTTCTTATTTGCAATTTTATGTTATTTACAGCTTTCAGTTGATGCTATAATAACATCGTAATACACGTTTGTTAAACAAAGCGTGTTGTATAAATAGATAAATGAATAGATAAATATAACAAAGCGAAATGTGTTAAGCAAATAAATGAATGATGCATATAAACAAAGCGGAACAATTTTCACCAAAACTTTGCTTATCATAGTAATTGCATGCATGTTTGTCATTTAATTCTTATCACGTGTTTACGAAAACAAAAGAAATGACAGAATGCAGAAATTAAAGACATTAATTAAATTGCAATTTATTTTAAAATTAGTAATAGAATTTATGCACCATGTAACACGAGAAACGTACTTGAAAAATTGAAAAATGACAATTTTTTAAATTATTGTAGCAAAGTGAGGGCACAGTTCAAAAATTGCTATTATTACGTTATTTACAAAAAGTAAAGAGACTTTTGATGAGAATTTAATTCACTGACTGGAGAGCTATACAATTAATTATGCAATAAAATTATGCAATTTTCTTTAAATTAATTTATCACCAATTAATTCATTTTATTATTTTGTGTAAAAATTTTAAGAACAATTTTCAAAAAATGAAGTTTATGAGTTACTTTGTATTTTTTGACGTATTTTATAAAATACGTCGGAATAAAGTATAAAATATTTCGTAAATTACTGAGTTTTCGATAATTTTACCTTACTTTTATACGCAGAACTAGAGAAATCAGACTATATGTGTAAAGAAAATCAAACAATTCTATTTACAAAATTAGACTTTTATACTTTTTGGTGCTTTTAACTAAAAAAAACCAAAGTACCCAAAATACATTTCCCTCGAAAGCGTTCCACTTTCACCTCAAACATTTTTTGTATCGTTAGTAATTTCGGAACAAATTGATTGGGTTGATTAAAATGGTATATGTATATGTAACCAGTTAAAAAGTTAAAAGTACTGCTACTTTTAATTTCATTATTTATTTTGCTAATAATTTTTAACTTAACATTATTAATTTTAAATAATTTAATTTTTAACTTAAACTAGTTAATTTTAAAACACATAAATTTTAATTTACTAACATTTTTCCCAAGTAAAAAATTTATCTTTACTGTTAGAGAACAAATTGTAAAAGAAAAATGAAACATTCAATATTTCTTTCTTATTTCTTTTAAACTTAATTTACAAATTAAATTTGATTGATGATTTGTTTTATAATATTATTTTATAATATTTTATAATATTTATTTTATAATATGTAATCTAATTTTAAAAACAAATATAATATAAATAATGCTTTTCAAAATTTAACTTAATTTAACTTAAATTAATTTAATTTTAACATAACATCAACTAGTTAATTTTTTATTTACGCAACTTTTAACGTAACTAAATTAACTTTATAAACAATTAATTTTAACTTACTTTAGTTAAAAAAATATATTAAATTACTCAATCTTCATAAACGACATCAAAATACACACATAGCACAGTTCTCACAGCGTAGAATTAATGCAGTAAATTATTTTATCCTTGTTGTTTGTAATATTAAACAATGATAAATTGATTCACTGTGTTGCAGTGTGTCCTTTCGTATCGTTTGCTGGAAAACGTCCCTATAAAACTGTATTTTATATATTTCATCGTTATTATTATATCATCGCAAACAATATAATAATAATTAATAATATTAATAGTGATTATATTATTCATAATTAGTATTAATCATAATTCATTATTATTATTATTATTATCATCATCCTGGAACCTGACGCGAATTATAAATCGAAGTCGAAAGCGAGCTGCGTTCTCGAACGGAGCACACGTTTAAAAATGGCGGCGCTGTCGCATCACGTGATCGCCGACCGATCGGAATGCGTGCCCGCTCCGGATTCTCGTTGCGTGTGTATACGTGAGGAAGGAGCTCGATAACGCGATATATAGTTCGGTCCAGTCAGCTGACGCCAGGATGCAATCGCCCGTCGCCCGCGGACTGTAATGCGATCGCTCCGTTATCGCGTAAGACCGCATTAGGATCGCATCGAGGATCACATTCGCGGGAAGGAAGCGCGCGAGTTCTCTCCTCTCGCGTAAGCCGAGAGGCGATACCGAGGTGAGTACTGCTAACTCCCGAGGACGATCCCTGCGGCTCCGCATATCGATTCGCGATGCGTGCCCACGGCGATGTCACGGCTTAATGACAATTAATCGGCCGTCGAGAAACGTATCTCGACTCGCCAGTGCGCCCACCGCGTTTTGAGGTTAAGGGAATGTGACGTTTGCGCGACGCGTTTGACGCGCGACGAGCTTCAATATTTTTGCATCGGAATACCGAAATCCTTTTTTATGTTCCAGTTGGGTGCGCGAGGAATTTGTACGAATTTGGGTACCGACCAGAGAAAGTGCGAAAGAGGCCACCATGCCGCTCAGCGCAGGTAAATACTTCATTTCGAGATTGTCTCACCTACAGGAAATCTTAATAAATACTACTTGCGTTGTTCCAATGACTTTTTCGTTGTTTCTGAATTAACGTTACGACGTGCCGTTTGTCGCAGATATATCTACGGCCCTCCACTTGCTGGAGCACGTGCAGGAACGAGTGGAGGACTGCGACGATCCCAAGCTGCAGATGCACACGTCGCAGGATCTGAAGTCACTGATCTCGCTGTTAGAGGACCCGGTGTTTCGCAGCATAGTCACGATCCAGGACTCTCTGATCGAACTGAACACGCAGCTGACGCATCATCCTTCTATCCTACCTGGTGATTTTGACATTAATATCAGCGGGCAGCTGGAGCTATCCGTTCCGAGCACTCCGGTGCAGCCGCTTGGACCGAACATGTACCAAGATCTGTACCAAGACACCAGCGAGCAGGAGGACCAGAGAGTCCCGGTCGCCCCGTTGCTACACAGCAGCAGCGAGGACACGAGCGCACAGGTAATTTTTGCTTCACGTGTCATGTGTCTTGGTAATGATCAGCACTTCTTACATACTGAATGATCTGTCGTTGCTTTGTTATAGGTCACTAGCCCCAGTCTCGTTTCGGAAGTTATGGGCATGCCACCTATAACCACCCCTACCTATGCAAAGGAGTTTAAAAAGGTCATCGAAGCCGCAGCGAAGGGACGACAAATATTTACAGTGCAGGTAAATATTCTCTGCTCTCTCTTAAGATACAAAAACTTGATTTTTACAAGATACTTTGTACGAGTTTCTCTACATTTTGTCATCAATTTCTACCACGTTCATTGTTCACGTGGAGAAAAAAGTTGCAATAGAATTGTGCTCCAATTATCCTGCTGATCGAGATGGCTTTATGTTTTTCTAGCTGTACAAACCGGAAGGCACCAGCCTGGGATTCAGCGTCGTCGGACTTCGCAGCAAGGACAAGGGCGAGCTTGGCATATTCTTGCAAGAGATACAACCAAACGGCATCGCAGGCTGGTGAGTCATATTAATCTTTTTATCTGTTTCAATCTTTGTTTTTGCCTGCATGTTTCTGAGAAGTAGATAGAGCCTGCAAGATTTCAATATACTTTATAATCGAGATATCGCTATTATCTCGATAATAGTAGCTCTATTTCCTTTTTCTTTATCGTTGGACTAGATCCGAAAATTGATAGACATTTTTGCTTTAGCGGCGTTAGGGATTTGGGTAAAAGTTTGGCGCTGATGTATACATGTTGATAGTGAGGCAGTAGGATAGCGAGTCTGGCCGAACGTCAAAAAGGCGTTTGATAGCCATCGGTAAAAAAAGTTTGTATCCGCGATAAGCGTCTCGAAGCGGAAAATAGGAATGATCCGCGAGCGAGCGAACGAGATATCAGGTGATCCAATAACTTCGCTTTACCGCAGTGCGGTCGAACCGACATTTTCGCGGCGGAACTGAACGTGGAAAATCTATTCTTTCCTCTTTTTTTACTTTTTTTTTAAGTCAAGAATATTTTCCATTATTGCACAATACGTTTCATACATACGTCTCCACGCTCGTTCGAGCTCTATTTTCAGTTAGAAAGTCAGATCTGCCGTATCAATTACAACTTCTTTTTACAACGTGCCGTTATCGAGTTTGCAAATCTCGGCGGAAATTCGCTGTTAATGCATGAACCCACCGGCGAAACGCGATCCCCTTTTAACTCGGCGAGAGCGAAACGCGATTCCCTGATTGCTCCTGGGGGGGAGGGGGGAGAAACGAAAGGGAGAGACGGAGAGAGAGAGAGAGAGAACAGGAGAATCAAAGCTCCACCGGCAGTTTAATCTACATCATGCGACGTAAACCGCATGCTCAGGCAAGAGAAACGTGACGACGCAACACGCGTTCAAAGCGAGCGAGCGAGCGACCGCAAGCTATCATTTCCGGATCACGCGTTTCTCCCCGGCACACCCTTGTGTGTGCACGGTCGCGCGCGCGGTGTGCCGATCGTGCCATCCGTCACACGCATGCCCGTTACCCTCCATCCGGAAGCTTCGCCGCCACTACCGCCGCCGACGCCGACGCCGCCGCCGTCGCCGTCGCCGCCGTCGCGGAGAAAACGCCGCCTTTGAAAAGAGCCTTCCCACCCTGCGGCCGACCAGTCTTCGACGAACCTTCGTCGGCCGAAGGTCGCGGGGCGGATCATCCTCTACGCGAGCTCTTATCACGCGGCGGACACGCACCCTCGCGCACACGCATCCCCGCGCGCACGTAGCCCGCCCAGGTACGCGCCGAGGTGTGGCGCGCGCGCGCGCGAGTGTGGTGCAATCCCCGTTTTTACCATCCCCGCGAGAGAAACTCGCGACTTTTCGCAGTGCGCTCTCACCTGCGCGTGTCCCGCGCAACGCCGATGCACCCGGAGCGGCGCGTTCGCCGTCCGTCGTCTCCGGAAGCTCCAGCGCCGACTTGCCCGCCCGTCGAACGCTGAACGACGAAATCGCCATCCCCCTCGTTTAATTCGCGTTCGCGGGGGAGTGAGAGGGAGAGAGGGTTACGCGTGTCGGGATCACGTTTCTTCTCCGAGGCGACATGCGAGTCCTCGCCGCGGCTTCGGCGCGGCCCGCCGCACTTTCACGCGATGCGCTCGTTAATTAACCACCCGCGGCTCCTCCTCGTCAAGGGGGGTGACTAAAGTCGCGCGGGGGTGAGTCACACACCGGGGGAGGTGAGTGAACAATGGAACAATGCCGACGTCGTCCTGTGATAGCTCACGTGGTGCGTGCGTGCCCGTTCTTCCCGTGAGAAGCGTCGCGTTTCGTACACTTTGTATAGAGGCACGTCGGTGTCGTTTGTGTGAAGTTTACTCGCCAGGCGCACGGTTTCCGCTTTTTTTTCTCTTTTTTTTTTCTCCTCGCATGATGCGATAATGCGCGAGAACGGAGATGCAAGTTTATTCGGAGAGAGTCGCGAAGCAGATCCGCGACGAAATGCAGGGGATGGAGGAAATCGTGTGAACATCTCTGAAAATACACCGCATGTTTTATTAATCGTCCGTGGTCCATCCGGGGATTCAAAGACTTAGGCGAATTTTTAATTTTAAATTATTCTCTCTTCACGTCAAATTCCAACGTATACAAAAGAAATGAAAACATTTCGGGTGAAACAATTGTAAAATCGTATGTGCTGGAATGTTGGGAGTGTACTAGAATTTTTTCAGATTTTTTAAAACTCACAAACTCTTTCGAAAACACTGTCAGGTGACCCGGTCGAACAGAGTAGCGAAACAACCACGTAGGGTTGATAAGAGATTAATGAATCACTTGTTTTCTTATTACAGATTTTGTTTTTGTTCGGGACGAGATCGTACGATGCTTAAATAGTCACCAGTGGAAATAAGTCGTACACTAAGAGAATTAATTATTAAATTTTAATAAATACTTGTTAGAATAGTTGCAATGAAATATTTATTGAACATAAATCAATATTTATTTAGCGCAAGAACCACTAATTTAATTTAACTGTCATTTATTTTTATTTGGTAAATATTTATGTATCGTAAGTAAATATTTCATTGCAACTATTCAAATATTTAATAAAATTTAATAATTTTTCTCTCTCAGTGTATTATTCTTTTAATCAGAATACCTTTCAGTTGATTATACATGTGATATTGGAAGAAGGAATTCGTTTCCCCACACTTTCGAAAATTACTCTTTGTTATTCAGAACTTCAATGTTTTATCCGATCAACGTAACTGCTTGGCTAAATCTCATCGACATAGAAAAAACAGTGTCAAATATTAGTATCAAATTAAAACTAATACATTTTTTTCAATATTCATTGTTTCATATATAAACAAAAAAATTTATATTTTTGTTTATATATGAAATAATAATAATCTTGCTTATGTACATTGAATAAAGTTTTTTATGTTCAAGTAAATAAATATATTTTAATTTCCTTGATTTGAATAAATAAATATTAACTAGTATATATAAAATTATTTATTTTTAAACTTTGGAAATATGTTTTTTTAAATCAAAGAAATGATGTTAAGATAAATATATTTACTCGAACATAAACAATTTTTTTCAACTGTATAATTTATTTTTTTTACAAAATTTGATTATCTTGAATTTCTGTAAAATATATTTTTATTTTAATATTATAATAACCTCCTTTTCAAAGAACACAATATGATTGTTTTACTAATAATAATAATATATGTTAAAAAATTTTAATTTTTAGTTTGAAAATATTATTTTCTATCCGAAACTTGTTTCTCTCAATTCATGAAAATTATTATTGAATAATGAGCATATATTTTTTTGAAAATGTGATGAAACTAAACTAAATTTTTTCATGTATGTAAATTATGTTTAACACTGTATCTTTTTTCAATATTTAACATTTCAAAAATAAGAATATTCTCAAAACAAGAATATTTTTCTGTAGAGTCATTGTTAGCAGTGTGTGAAAAACAGATTTTCTCATCCAATATTATCACTTAAAAAAAATTCTGCTTTTAAAGAATGGCATAACACAAGAAGGAAGTGGCCACATTTAGTGGAAGCGCGGAACTCGGTGCTTAACACAATATTTTCATATCAATTATTAAATGTATCTTTCAGCTCTATACACTGTGTGCCGATACGGTTGTCGGACTTAAAGCGCGATCGTAAACTCAAGCTAGAAAGTAATATCGCAAATTAATTTGATCATCAAACCTAACAACGACGCTGTAAAGATCTTAAAGAACTGTAAAGAACTTATTACGCGAAAATTATCATCTCAGTCAGCGTGATATAACACGTTGTACTGGTAATTATTTAAACGTTGTATGACCTTTTCCCAAACAAGGATAAAATCTGTATTAAACACTGTAAAATATTTAAAAAATCAAATTTAAATCAATTCTCTGAGTTAAATAATATTTTGTTATTAATAACTTTTGTGCGTGTCGAAATTTATTATTTTGACACGAAATATATAGCTAAAGGAGCAACCTTATCTAATCAACCCATTTCTGCGGTTAGCTTGTTCAGTTTCAAAGTAAATAGTGCCCATATTAATGTCTGCACTTGTTATTTCTAAATAACAAATTAAATTTGAGTTTAATTTAACATTTTTACGTACAGAAAAAAATTGTAATTAAATTAACAATTCATTGTTTCATATACAAGCAAGAATATAAAATCCTCTTGGAAGAATTTATAATCTTAAACAGACACAATTTGTTTACATGAAGACAATTTTTCTCTCCACGTAAGCAAATTGTGTCTTGAATCATTGATTTGATACTAAATTTTTTTTCTCTGCAGTTAGCTTATTTAACTTCATTGTTTTAGTTTGCATTGACGACATATTAAGCAGGCTCAACGGCGACTTATAAAAATGATTCAAACTAACTCAAATTGGGTAGAATTCGACAGTACTAATTTAACAGCGAAGGCAAGTGACGGGCCAGCCCCTTATTAATAAAACAAGTAGAGTGTCTCCCAGGTGTCTCGCGTTATTTCGCCTACCCCCTGCGCACACACCGATAAGCCACGTCGGGAAACGTATGCAATCTCCAGTTATATATTATTACTAAACGATCGCGCGCAAATGCGGGGAGGGGGAGAGTTGCAATAAATCTCGCGGCGAGTCGGCGAAACACTGGCTCGCTCGCCCTCGTCCGCGGAATTGCGGGTGAAACGGGCGTTCACGTTGTTTCTCTGCGAGACACAGTTTGGAGTAATTCGTTCGGTCTTATCCACGTCACCGTTACGCTCTCCTCGCGAGAGCTGGGGGGCTAGCACGCTAACGAACGGTGGCGCAAAATTGCGTTTTTATCGACTCGCTGCTGCCGCCGCCTCTACCGCCGCCGACGTAGAGCGAGAGCAGACGCGGCGCGGCGCGCTCGTAGCTCCTTCGTATACCGTGCCTCGTAGGCGAAACTGGGTTAGATCGTGAGCGGGAGTAGGCCTCATCGATCCTGGATTTGAATTCAACGTGAAATTATTCTAGCCCGCGATGCGCGTATTATTCATGCCCCCGAGACCTGTAGCGACGGCGGTGTGCCGGATGGCGCGACGCGACGCCGCGCCGCGTCGCGCGTCGACATAGACTACGCGCGAAGTTAAATCAGGGGAAACCGATCGGGGTGAGAGAGGACCGCGGTCGTGAATTCGTCGGCGGCACGCGTGCGACGCTGAATTTGTCGTTGTTAACGCGCCCACGACTACACCGGTGACGCGTAATCACGTCGTTCATAAATTAAGTCCAACCAGCGATATCACTCCCGCGTATGCATAGATAATGAGGAGTAACGGCGTACGCCGGTGTCGGCGGAGTGGCGGCCTTATATAACTCTCGCATCCCTTAACGCTCGAGAAATATCTTAAGGACGCCTTTTGGTTATGTACCAGCTGAAAGTTATCGAAATTTACGCGCTGGGAAAACAATTTATTTGGATTCTCGCGATGAAATATTTACTTACGGTTTACGTAAATATTTATTCAATAAAAATCGATAATCGAATTGCACTAGTGATTCTTGCTAAACAAACATTTATTTGTATTTAATAAATTATTTCATTGCAAGTGCGTTTGAACAAATATATTTATTGAATTTTAATAATTTTTTCTCCCTCCCACTGCAGAGAACGATTTTGCTCAAATATCAAGAAATTTGGCTAGACATATTTGAAATTAATTTTGCTGAACCATTAAAATAATTATAATTTTATAATGCAAACGAAATTCTAATATGACCGGGAAGTGTATCGACACATTTAAAACGATTAACAATTTCATTTTCGTGATAGTACATTTCTGGATTCTTCTTAAAAACGTTGCGTTTTAAATTCTGCAAATATGCGGCGCGCAGTTCGAGGAATCTTGTAAATGTTTATAAATTCACCAGGAAAATTATTCAGTTCTAAGAACTGCTTCTTACACCGGTAGAGCCATTCTCGTCAGTTAAATGTCAAAATAATTATGTAGAACAAAAACATGATGATAATGCTGTAAGAAATTTTGACGTTTTAATAACTGTTAAGTTTGAGTGTCCTACATAATGATTTCTGTGGTCCAACAAAATTATTTTTTAGAATTACAGTTAAATTTTTAGATACTTTAACAAAATGTTTCTTTTTTCGGTTCTGAAAACTTTGCAAGCCTCTTAGATTTATTCTTTTTTCTTCATCAAAAAGTTTTGAGCGTGGATATGCAAATTTTGACCTAGTTGCAAAGAACAGAATTTATGCAACAAAAATGACAATACTTTGCTGCAATTTTAGTAAATAAACGAACGGCTCCAAAATGAAACATTGTCATATTTATTTATTTTTATTTATTTTCTCATGAAAGGATAGGCCGATTTTGGCTCCTGGCGTAGTAAAAACGGTTTGTTTTTTTTCCTTGCAGTTTTTGAGCTGGCGAGTCTGATTCTGATTTAAAAAATTGTTTTAATTGTCGGAAAAGTATTATAAAATCAGTGTATAAAGCTGTTAAATATCGTAAATTATTATTGCTGAGCTTTACAAACGTATTGATTCGCGTTTTCCTGCTGCTAAAACACAATACTCTCATCTCTAATAGTTCATGTTTTTTGCTTGATAAAAAAAAGATTAAATTATTAATATCTGAAAACAAAAACATTACCGATGGAAAATTTAAATCTCATGTTAAATCTTAAGCAACTTAAAAACATTGTTATTCATTACTTTTTTCTCCCAGAATGTTTTATACTTTATTATAATATTTTATTACTGGAAATTTTGTAAGATTCACACAATGTGTGAAAAATATTTGTAAGCACCAATATCCGCTTTGATCGAATACACGGCTTTCTCTTCATTTATTAATTTGTGTTGTGTTCACATATCCGTCAATTTTCACTTAATATGTTTTATCTCACGATAATTTTATACTTTTATTAACATATCATTGTCACAGTAACTTCTTGTATATTTAATAGCTTCATATGATGATTGTAATGTTTTTCGGACAGAGTAAAAATTTTTAAAGGCCAGAATCAAATTCAACAGCATGAAAACTACGAAAAAAAAATATATCGTTTTTATACTTACCGCTCCGGGACCAAACTCGGTCCATTTTATCCATCTTTTTTGTAAATAAGTAAAACGCAATTTTATACAAGAATCAAGAGCAAACAAAAGAAAATAACTTTTAAACCAGTAAGAAAATTGTGCTCAGATTTTACACAGATTCCTTGAACTCAATACAATCTATGTTTTGAACTGTGACACATGCATACGCTATTACTGATAGTTGTATCGTTCTTAATGCTATATCGTTATTTTCTGTTTTACTGGTGTTTATTAATATTCTATTAGAAAACTTCTGTATCCTCGTATATTGATTCTTGCGCTATTTCTGCCCTCACTTTACTTTTCTAACAAACTTTTCATTACAGTAATTGTTCGGTAATGACTTTCATGCGCTCTCTCCCAGATTCTGAATCGTTTATTTATCTGTTACGTACGCTACGTATATTTTTTTATTACTGTATAACGAATACAAAGAAGCGAATGTGAGGGTACGAGGTATAGAGCGTAAGTAATTCGTTGTCGAATCGATGGTTGGCCTATATAAAGCATGCGTCACATCAGTTTTAAAGCGTCGCGCTGAATAATGCTGTGGGAGAGAGAGCAAAAAATTAGGCGACAAAGATATAAAAAAAAAATAGCGCACCTTAATTGCCAGTTCCTAAATGACGACATGAAAGTTTCAAGGCTGATGGATTAGTATTAAAGGAATTTGCATCATGAAAAATCATGAAAAAAAAGGGGGATCATAAATTATTCAATTGATAATGGGAATACCGCGAGCCTCGATAAACAGTTTTAGCGGCGATGGATATGTCCGTAATTACATCACGCGAATAAATTAATATTTTAATCGGGCATTTCAGACGCTATCTTCTTTTTCATCAAGTTCTTCGCTCTTACAATAACGAATTCGGGATGATCGCAGCGATTGATGCGCCTGACAGATTTGCCATAAATTTCCATCGTGATTTATGCAGGGCGGTCTATATTTGTCCGAAGTATTTCGAAGCTTTTTTTCCCCCCCGAACCGAGTGAAATTTATCTCTTGAATTTTTATGCGGTCAATGGTCATTCGGCAAAAATCCGAAGCTCGTTAGTTATACTATCGACGCGCGCGTCCAACGAAATGTGCAGCATTATACGCATAGCTGTCGAAAAAAAGCTCGGCGCAGTTAATGCGTCGCGACGCGCGTCGCCGCGTTGTGTACGTAACGAATTTATCGCGTGCGCGCGCGCGAGAGAAAGTCCGGAGTGAATTACTAGCGAGTTACACATTGCGTTCACTGTTTTTCTTCTCTTTTTTTTATCAACAACAATAATAAATATTTCAAGTATATTCACCGGAATCTTGTAAAAGCAGCGGTATTAAAGCGCGTTTTTGTCACACGGCCGGATGCCGTCGAAACTGGACTCGCGCGTAAAAACGAACTTTATTTGATGGAGATTACTTTAACGTGATATTTATTTTGAGAAGCGTAATTTTATCTCGCCTCTAAACGTTTCCCTTAATCCGCGATACGCGTGTGCGCGCAACGTAACGCGGCCGTTCACGGAGAAAAGTTTCGCTTCGGGAACAAAATGTTGGAAATTTTACTGCTAACATTTATATCTCGACGTTATTGTCAAACAGTATATTGAACGTGGGATTAACGGTAGTTTGCAAACATTGATACGGGATTGTTTTTCGAAAGAAAAACACACGCCGGAGGAATATCGAATGGGCGAAAGTTTCTCTTTTCGTAATTCGCTTTTCACTAAGCGACCGGCGCGCGTTCTTTTCCCTCTTTCCGTCATTTTCATTTAAGAAAAGAAACGGTTTACGGCAAGATTACTGGAAAATTCACGAAGGAGAGACGCGTCGAAAACTGCACAGAAAAGAGTCATGTCCAGGAATTAAATCACGAGTAATTGACGCCTCTGAGAAGATTTCTCGTTTTCGACCCGACTCCCATTTGCATTTCAAAAGACGAAAGACGGTAATTGTTTCAAGCCGGATTTCTAGAGGCTCAATGTTTCCGTACATCTTTTCGCACTCTCCCGCTGTTCCTCGCGAAACACGAATGCTGGGTCCACGGCTGAGGGTATTCAGAGTCAGTTATTATTTCAAGACCATCTCCTAAGTAATGTCTTAAAACGTTAATACGGCTTTATGGCTGCTCGATGACGTCTCAAGGCAACTTAAAAGCGTATTTCACGGTCTAGAGCGCAAAAGAAGGTTCATCCCCGTTTTTGGGAATTTTTTAAAAGAGAACCGCCGCACACGTTTCTCTACGCTTTTTACACATCTACTTGCACGTATTTAGTGAATACCTATAAATTTTGATATTGGCTAAATGTGCATCAGTTTTTGCATTACGTGAACACATTTTTCAAGTCGGCTGACGTAATTTTCTCAACAAAAAACTACCGAGGCTATTGATTTCAGTTTTTATACGTGCGCAAAATACATGTCCGTTTGTCGCGTGAACTTGATTTATTTCGTATATCAATGAATTAACTATTCCTTCATGCATGTTAAATTCGATATTTGTTTTTTTAAAGTCGCGCCCACTTTAATGACTTGCAATAAATTTCTTCATTTATCTTAGTTTATGCGATAAACAGACGTGTACTTTACATATACGCGAAGTTGAAGCCGACAGTTTCAGTAGTTTCTGACAAATCGTGTCAGCCGGCTTGAAAGATGTATTTGCTTTGAAATGCAGGTAACACAAAAACTAATAAACATTTAATTGCCCTCGGATGATGGTGTAATGTTTATTTAAAAACAGACTAAAGGGGGCAATTATATATATATATATATATATATATATATATATATATATATATATATATATAACTTGATGTGCGGGTGATTTCAACAATTGCAAATCATTAACACGAGGTCAATTAAATCTGTGTACATGTTCCTTTCATTTACATAAGTGTTGTTTCGCAGTTTTATTGAATTTTAATGATTTTATCGTAATGTTCATTATTTATTCCAATTATTGATTCATTATTTAATTAAATTCTGTGTATTCCCTCGAATTGAACTATGATTTTTACTTTTCACAAATTTGCAACAATCGCGATGACATTTAACGATTTGACACACTTTAACGGGAATAGAGTAAAGATATAAAGTTTTCATCAAAATATCAGAATTAGGGCTGAAAGGAATGCGCATTTGAGTAATACGTAGGTATTGATTATTGTAATGTATTATGCATATATGCACTCAATAACTCACGCAAAAATAACAGCGTTGCCTCGGACAGGCAATCTTTAACTTAATTATTATTCTCAGAACCTCGTTTCATAACATTTAGTCGTACGAAAATTTGTAGATATTTACTAAATACGTACAAGTAAAAGCGCAGAAGCGTAGGCTGCGTTTTTATTTTTCAAAAAAAGAAATTCTCACAATTGGCACAAACTTTTTTGCGCTCTAGATCAGCATACCTAAATAATACCTACAAACTTAAATATAAGACTCGACTATGAATACCGGCCTGAATACGCGAAAGATCGTGCCGGTACACGCGATGTCGAAGCGCAATTAGCTGAATCGGCTGTTTTATTACAGTATGATCGTTGCGTTCCTAAAACAAATGTTTCGTAAGAGGGTCGATATCGTTAACTAGGTGTCGTGCGTTATATAGTTGCAACAATGGAGATCAGTATCCCCGATAGTTTGCACTTCGTAGTCGACCCCGGCCGCCGCCGTCACGTTTTGTGCTTTGTTCGTTCGATAAAGGCGAGACAAATTTCATCATCGAATCAAACAATGTTTCGCGCGCGAACAAAACTACGCTGCGCTCTGATTGTTTTCCAGATAACGCGAGGTATTTGCAATGCTGCGAATTTAATGTAAATAATTGAAAACGATTTTCACGGCGCGTGCAGGCGGTACCGCGCGGGTAACGTCGGAGTTTCTTTTTTTTTTTTTTTACGACGCGGTGTGACGAGAGAGCCCTTAATTTGCGTTTTTATCGTGAGAAAAAGGAAACAGCAACAGAGAGTTTCGAGCCCGAGCAAGGAATTTGACGAGGTCTGGCCGCGTTTCCAAGCGGACCGGTAATGGTCCCTGTTAAAGAGTTGCGGACAAACTCAGGTTATAAGCTGATTTGAAAGAGTAACTTTTGCGAGAGAAATTGCTGGTTAACCCTTTCGCCGCGCGCATTTTTTTTTTTTAGCCGTTATAGCGTGCACTTCTCGCGCGAGCGCCGGTGCGGGACGGAGTAATGCGATTCTCGGCAAAAGCGGAGTAATTTAAAAGCTGCACCACTTGATGCCCGCACGCTCGTTGTGCTATGCTCGATTCCCCCTTTTTTTTTCTTCTCTCCTTTACATTGCATTAAAAGACCGTAACTGTTTAATACCTTCGCCGGAGGTGTTCAAGCCGCACGGGTCCGTGCTAAATTCCAATTATAGCCAGCGATTTTGGGTCTTCATTAAAGCAAATGGCAATGTATATTACTACAATTAAAGCAGGGCTTGATTAACGTCGGGAACATTCTGAAAGCCGGTGGCGAAAAATTTCGCAACTAACGCCCGTGATAAAGTTCTATCATACATTTTGATTATTTAGATATTAAATTAATTATTTAAATAAATTTGTGATATGATACAGACCGCACGGGTTCCCCAAACTTACGTGGATCGTGACCTGTTTTAAAACGGCAAATATCCATCTTGATATTCAGCGGTTACAAAAAAAAAAAAAAACGGGAGAAATGTATTTATACCAATTTATTTCTACGTTTCAATTTTTACCGAATATAATTTTAAGAAATTTATTTTGAATCTGTATTGAACATTGTTTTTAAACCTTTATTTCTCAAAATCTGAGATACGAAAGTGTGAAGAAGTGTGCTCATTTCCCATTGCTATTCGATGATATCTTTATCGCGAATCACATTTTCACGTATAAAAAGTTTAAATTTGATTTCGAAATGAACTACCGTCATTAAATTTTCGATTTCGCTTCCTACTGTAGCCAAACAATTTTTCGCGACCCATCTTTCGGGAATTCCTGATAGAGATTGTTCAAAAAATTTCCATTCAAGCTTCACCAAAATAATAAGACATCAATAGTTCATAGCTTTCAAAGTGGCAAGCGGTTAAAAATGAAAAGCTCCTCGTGTCCTAAGCTTTCGTTGATTATTCAAATGAGCGAATAGAACTTCAAAATAGCTTACGTGGAGGATATAACCGAGAATTTTAGAACGCTTCCTGCATGCTCGCGCCGTCGGGTATTGTATATCAATTACATCACCCAAACAAGTGCAGCAGGAGCAGCAGCAGCAGCAGCTTTTCCGATAGCAAAAACTCCCGCGTTTCCATTTATTTGCCTTTTCCGGCAAACTTTGGCGATACTTTTACCAGCTAATCCCGAAGTGGGAAGGCCGATGTTGTCTCGCGCGTTCGAGTGAAGAGCGATGCTTTTTTTTACAGCTTCTCGCTCTTTTACTGTAAACAAAGATCAATAACGGCATACGTAACGAACGACGGTTTTATCGCGGATGCCACGGAACGCCTCGTAAAGTGCCAACCTCGTTCTATTCTCGCTCAAATTCAGTTACGTCCTATTCTTGTACGTTTACCGAAAATCCACTTATTGTTAGTCGCGCGCGGTAACGGCGAGTTTAAACGCGCTTCTTCCGACCCGGTCAACGCCATGGCAAGAAATTGATTAACCCGCGTGACTATGCCGCGCGGTTAATGATCCGGCGATTACAGGCATTGTGCGCGGAACGCGGCTTACTCTATCGTCGCGAACAATCGCTTAATAATTAAACCGGCAAAACTCCAGGCCGCGCTTCTGTTTATTAGCTTTGAATCGCGCGCCCGGCGGAATGCCTGATCCGCGCAGCCATTTGGAGGCTTACTGAACTCACGGACCCGAGCTCAGTACGCCCGCATGCAATTACGTATCATATTTACTCACGTGCACATGTTTTTTTTTTTGCGTGAGTGCGCTGAGAAAATTAGTCGAAATATTCATAAGCGAACAGTGTCACTTGTAACGTTTCTTTCCATATTTATTGATTATAAAAACAGTGTGACGGCGAAGTTTTTTTTGCAAAGTATATCTTATTATTAATTGGTTTATTTACCAGAAATAAAATTTTATTTTGCTGCATTTAAACAAGGATTTATTTCAGTGAAATAAACATTTTATTTAATTATTTCTTTTCACAGTGCAATAAATATCGACTTGAGAAAATGTATATAAGTAGCATATGATTTGATTTCAGAATAACAAGAAGAATAAGAACAAGTTCTCCATACACATGTTTGATACAAATAGAGCAGAATAGCAGGAAGCTTGTTCTTTTCTTATTTGCGAGAAATAAAATTTTATTTTGCTGCATTTAAGCAAGGATTTATTTCAGTGAAATAAACATTATATTTAAGTATTTTTTTTCACAGTGCAATAAATATCTACTTGAGAAAATGTATAACAGTACAGTACAGATTTGATTTAAGAATAAGAAGAAGAATAAAAATAAGTTCTCCGTACACGTGTTTGATATATAATATATAATATAATATAAATAGAGCAGAATAGCAAAAAAGTTAGTTTTTTTTATATTCAAAATCTCTTAATTAAGAGAATCTGCATCGCGATGTTAAGTGTCCCAAAGGGTTTTCAATGAATTCGAAATACAAGCGAATAATTACTATATTACGAGCTTTTTGTCAGTATCATATATATTGTTTTAATTTTCCAGTTTACTCAATTAGCGAATGCATGACTGGATCGTGTATAATTGCAGAACTCATTAAATGAAGACACGACATTGTGCTAAACAATTTAATAATCATCAGTATTGATTTCAAACAGTAGAAATTTCATGTGTGCCAATTATATGGCTATTAGCGTTATCTCAATAATCTTAATTTAATCACATGGTGCATAATCGCGTTTCAAAATCCATCACAAAATTTATTTCGTGTTGCTAACGTAATAAATATTACTCTGTACTCTCAAATATAACTCGGTTAAATCCACTTTCGACGATCTTGTAATTTGTGTCAGGAGTCGTGTGCGAGATAGAATATTCTATTTATGATTTTACCTGCCGTTCAATTCGAAAAATATTTAAAGACACGGGGAGTTATGCGCATGCATGTAGTATACATTAAAACACACGTCTCAAATATTAAAACACGGTGCATAAAATCATGAACAGAATTCTACCCTGAGATCTGACGTAAATTACAAAGATCTGAAATGGACTTTAATTTAAAAAGCGCCAAAACGTGTAATCATCGTTATTTTCAAAACGCAGAAACGTTAATAAATGTTGAAATATTAATATTAGAAAATGAAATACCTCTAATATTAAATATTAATAATTTTTCCCTATATTTTGATAAACCGATTTCGAGAATGTTAGCAGTAAAAATATTTTAGTAATGTGTACGTAACGTTCCACCGACGGGAATTACAAGTGTACGTGAATGACTCCGGGGCAGGCTCGGAATAAGCAGCTCTTGGATCAATATAATCTCCCTTTTGCTCTTTCGTGCACCCGCGGCACGAAAAAAAAAAAAAAATATATCGCCTTTCAGTCGACGCGGTCTTTCTTGTTCGCCGGAAAATATATTAACGAGTAATATCTATTGTCGAACGGCTGTTCCTTCCTTTTTTTGTTCCCACATGACGTAAAAATTGGAATTTCTACAATAAAAGCGTAATTGCATCGGCGCGCCTCGGAATAATGGAACGAAAGATAAATTCGCGGAATGAAAATCAAATTACTCGTCAAAATAACACTCGAAATTGATTAATTACTAAATAATTATCGTTAGACATCGTAATTAAATGTATTTAACGAGCTGCGAACGGAATGTACGGGTGGAATGATGAATGTTATCTTTTTTTCTTTTTTGAAGCTCGTATT
This sequence comes from Solenopsis invicta, assembly GCF_016802725.1. NCBI lineage: Eukaryota > Metazoa > Arthropoda > Insecta > Hymenoptera > Formicidae > Solenopsis > Solenopsis invicta. Next base: position 6,382,887 of record NC_052667.1, read on the forward strand.
ATCGGTATTTATTTTTTAAGAAATATATAATTTTTTAACTCCGAGTTTTTTTTTACACACCCGCGCATAAAATTACAATTAAAAGCGCGGTAATGTACGAAAAATGAGCATGTCTTTTTTTTTACATGTATGGAAGAATTAAACATACAGGAAGGAAAGTTTTCTCATCATTTTTACGTTCCTCCTTTCCCGCGATTGCCGCAGCTCGTTAAGGATAAGCTTACGAGAGAGTAATGTATAAGCACGCCGTTAACAGACACCTCCTACAAATTCTTGTGCGTTCTTCACTTGTTGCTCGATCGATCCTCGCGCACCATTATTGTCTGGACAAGGCGTACTTATACTTACGTAACGCAGAATCCGCGATCTCTCTTCTTTCTCGCAGGTCCAGCTCTTACGGTTGCGTGACGGAACGTCTTAATGCTCGCGTAACGATGCGGAGAATTCTTCCCTTGTACTTCTCTATCCCCGATTTGATAGTGACATTTCATTTGCCGCGTAACGCGGAGTCTATCATGACTTTTACGAGATCACCGACTATTTCCGGCAGATCCGGGCGAGGAGAGAACGAAATTTAGAAAGGCCGACGGTCGTAAACATTTTGCGAACGACGACGATGATACTCCCATCCCCCGTGCACCTTTAATTTTTTTATCAAAAATTAATCGCCTCCGTGCGAACGCGCGCGTGTCCGAGGAAAAATTATAATCGCGTTCCCGGGGAAGAATTTTATTTCGCTATTTTTCACTACACTTTCGTACAGCATTAAACCCGACCGTTCTCGAGTTACCGTCCGTCGCCGCGTCCCGCGCATATGCATAAGTTATCGCATTTGCGAGAATATCGCGCGCGCGCGCTCATAAATTTATCCGCTGGCACTTGGTGGGAGTAAATTTCGGGCGTAAAAATGGATCTCACGTACGTCACCTTAATAATGGAATTCCTTGCGATAACTCCCCCGGTGTCGTTACCTCTCCCGATATTTCCAATAGGCATTACTTCGCCGAATCACCGTAACGCCGCGTGTCCGATCGGGAATGCGCTTAAAGCTCTGGGGGGGATTGATTTATCGGGCGTGCGGCAACCGGGAACGCTTTTTCCGTACGTATCCGCGCGACACATTTTTCGACACGATGTATGTGCGGTCACAACGTTTCTTGCTCTTTCCATTTGCGATCTCGCGATTTCCATCGCACCTCACGCCGCCGCGCCGCCGCCGTTCCCGTATGTTTATGTTCCTTGCGAATGTTCCCTCCGACGTGGCTATTTCCAGTCGCGAACGCGACTTTATCAAGTAAAATTGACTCGCGTACCAGGGGGATCGTTCCGCGCGCCAAAGCGCGCTGCGATTTTGTCACATTACGAAGTTTACATTTTCTTACATTGCGAAGTTTGGATTAAAGCGCGAAGCTCGGGAGGGAATTTATCATGATCGTATTTGCAAATTAGAGAGGGCTCGAGATGCAACGTACGATCCGTTGGCAGCTGAAGCTGCCTCTAGATTTTTACGGAGAGGAGAAATAGGAGAGAAATGAGAAACGAAAATGGCGAAATCCGTATATGCAAACGGTTTATTTAAAATTAATGAGGTTATACGACCGATGCGGGCCAGAACGACGCTGGCATCAATCTTTTTATTCGCGTAATCAGATTTTCCGTGCGCAAACAAATAGATTCTTTGGCCGATCGGCTTGTTTGCCTCGTTTTAAAACTCCGGGACGCTGCGACGCTGACTTTTCTGTTTTCGATTCCGGAACTTCGTGGGTCGCGATACGCCGAGTAAAAAAAAAAAAGAGAGAAGTTTTTTTGAATATTAGCAAGCAAATATCCGTGACGCGGATCCGTTTCTTCATGATTATTTATCGGTTGTAAAAAAGTTCGAGGGTGATGACGAAATATGCATTTCTCATTTTTCTTATTATAAAATTGATTCGTTTGCCGGGAATGACATTTTACTTCGCCGCATTTAAATCAAGATTTATTCCAGCGAAATAAATTTATATTCCGCAAATAAATTTAAATATATTTCTCCCCGTGTAGTTGCACATGTCATACGGTGCGTTTCGAGTCTTTTTTTTTCCAACGCGCTGTTTCAACGTATTATCAATCAATTCGATTTCGAAGTGCGCATTTGCTTCTCACGGATCGACGACGCTCGCACTGCTCGTTTCGCGCTTGCGACGATCGCGCGACGACATCTTCATTCCTTAACAAATCTTTGTTGCGACAGAAAATACGGGAGTTCGTCGACTCGCGCGCGAATCCGCGACCTGCTTGAGAACGTTTTACCGCGTGCTTAAATAGACAAGGCTGCACGTTACGATAATCAAATGTGCCACGTGAGGAAAAAGCGGCCGTCCCTTCATTGTGCATATTGCTCGGGACTAACGCGCGAGATCTACGTGCACCTCGCTACGGATGCTGTCTGCGAGTCGCGAGAGGAAGGATCAGGCCTAACGGGAGTGGGAGTGCAGGTACGTTTTTCGACATGAAGTTATTTAATTCGCACGAACTCGCGCTCGCGCTTGGCGCGTTATTTTCGGTATAATACAATTGCGGAGAATGTTTCTTTTTTTTTCAATTTTTTTTTCATGGCAAATCGTAATCGAATGCGAAGTGCGGAGCGTGCATCAGATAGTTACACGTTAAATGCTCGAAAATACAGACCAACATGCAGCACGTACGTTCGTGCTCATCGGGCACATTGTCGGTTCACCGCGAGCGAAATTGCAATTTTGCGTGCATGTAAATACATCACGTCCAACATTTATATTTCCGCGCGAGTAATATGCCTCGAGGAGGGATCGTTAAATATCGTTAATCAATTTATAATATCGGTTTCATATCGCTGCGAAACAACAGTTTAATTATCCCATAGATATCATGTAATAAAGCTTAGCCGAACACTCGCGATGTATCGAATTTAAACTCGTCGAGTTTAACGCCCAAATTACATTACCATATTGCATTAGCGGCGCTGACCTCGGCTGTTAATTAATTTATTTGAAAAAGTCACGTGACGATACGTTCACGCAAGCCTTCTGCACGCCAAAGCGTTTTTTTTTTCTCTTTTACGCGGAAAAAACGGTTTTGCTGAAGTAGGTATCTGAAAATTGTGCCCGGTACAAATTTTGAAAGTGATCAATTTTGTTGGATCATTAAAACAATCATGTAGGACGCTCAAGCGTGCTGGGCGAGGCTGCAAAAAGTTTTGACACTCTGGCAACCAATTCGAGTGCCATACATAATTGAAGGACTTCTTTCTCTCCTACAAAAATCAAACGAGTCCAAAAAGTAAAATTTTCGTGAGGCAAGAAACTTCTTGTTAAATTGTTCATGGTATAAGTATGATAATTTTATATGTGAAAACAAAATTGTAGGTTTTTATTAATATTTTGAGAATCCATTAAAAAAAAAAATATCTGCACTTGTATTTGATCTTTGTGAGAATTTTATATTTATTATTTATTTAGTCCAACTTTACATTTATCTTTCTATAATATTAATAATAATTAAAGAAAAGTTATTTAAAAATAAGGCGATTTAATTTTTGCACTTTTTATTTACTGAAAGACATCTTTTTATATTTTTCTTTAAATAAATGTGGTAAATTTTCTCCAGACGCAATGGACATATGTACAGACAAAGGTGTAAAAACTTTAGAGAAATAATATTTTGAGGAATCTTGAAAAAATTTCTGAACTTGTTCGGTTCTTACTGGAAATTTGAATATTTTATATACGATCTATTTATATTTCCTATTTTGTGTTCGATTTTTGCTCGAGCAAAATTATTGAAGCTGCTGGTAGAGTATATTTGGTGCCATAACCCAGATTTTTTGAAGAAAATAGACTTGTTTGATTTTTATAGCAAATCTTCAATTATTATGTTTTGATGGCTCGACAAAATTATTTTCAGATCTGTATCCAGCGAAACTTTTCAACGGCGCAGCAAAACGCGCTCCTTTCGCCGTAGCTCGACGCTTACTAATTCCATGCGAATTAGCAGGTGTACTTCCATCTATAAATATCCCTCGTGACTTACATAAATTTTTTTACGTTAGCGCACAATGCACAGATCTTAAAATAATGACACGAAATATTTACCTTTCGTAATTGGATTCGTGATTGAAAGGAATCGGGGATTGATCAATAACATTCTACAAATACACGAGGGAGAGCGGAATAACGGGAGAATAGCTCGTGGTGGCTGGGACATCAAACGTTTGCGTTCCTCGGGCTATATCTTTCACTGAAACGTTCCTCCTCCAGTCCGGACCGTCCGTCGCGGTGACTTTTAATGAGCAGATTAACTTCCCTCACATTTTTCCGACTGGGAATATGACGCTGCATAATTCAACGGGCAAACAACGAGACCCCTTGTCTCGCTGTGTCTTCATGTCCCCTTCAGTACGAGTAGTTTCTTCCGCGCCGAAACTTTTGCGGGATCGCGGCGTCAAGATGTAATCCGAGCGCGCGTCGCGGCGGTCGTCGCGATTATCCGGCACCTTGCTTACATTTTTCAACGTAGTGCATATTCTCAGACGGCGGACATCGCGCGCGACGTCTTTCCTCCCCTCCTCCCATCGCGTCTATCTAATGCAATTTTAACGAGGTGCAAAGTCGGTCAGGTCCCGTCGCGTACTCTGCGATGCTTGATGGCTCGTGTCGTTATACTTCGCTTCACCCTTCGTGGATCGATATTTCGTACCCACGTGAATACACACATACGTATACTCTTTCTCCGCTCGGACGTTGATCAATCTCCCGTGATGAGAGAGAAATCGGCTTTCTCGAGAATACCGGAAACGGTCACCAGTTTCTAGAGAGAAATTTGCGTGTAATTCGAATCTTCTTGAACCTCTTACTTTAGAAATAAAATTACACCGAGACGGAGAGCGCGTGTCTGTGTAGGGAGGGTGCGTGTGCGCGACTCGGTATGATTACTTAGCGGGCACTTGATTACATATTCTCCGCTTTGATCGAGGCACTCGGCCTTATAAAGAATCTCGCTAGTTAAAAGTTGAAGTTGAATAAACGTTTGGAGTTATTATGCAATAATGCAAAGTTATACTTTAAACGCGGGCAGGCACGCGGAAAGTAAAACGGAATATCCTTCCTGGATCCGGAATGGGCTTTGCCTTAACGAAATTTCAACTCTTGAAGCATAATTGATAAAGCGTTTAATATTGAACACGCGGGAATTCGTCTGACGGATACGTTGCCAAATTGAATTCACGTTCGGGAGCAAAAATTGCTCCAATTTTCCAACGAAGAATATCGCTGTATTCTGCATGCGAGAAAATTCAATCACCTTATGCATTAAGGCATGCACTTAACGGTTAAATGATTAACCTGCGAGAAGATTAAAAGCGCTGCGAAAGATACCGGGATCTACTCGCCTCCTCTGCGAGGAGAGGAGCTGGAGAGAGAGAGAGAAAGAGAGAGAGAGCGACAGTGAAAGGGAAACGGGAGGGTACGTGCAAAGAACGTGTAGAGAACGCGAAATTCGACTTCTTCGACCGCACGAAATTCGAGTAATGGGAGAAGTTTAAAATCAGATCAGTTTCGCTCCATTACATTCCCTTTCTCGGCCGACATTTTCCGCCCCGTTGCTCGGCCGAGCGATCAATCTCCCTCCGTATTTGGGGAAAAATCGGCCGCGATCGATCATACGGTGGAAAGGACCGTGTATGTCATCGTTGTTTGGTTCTCACGTACACCGGAATCGCTGGACCGTTCGGGAGTGTAATATCTGCGCAGTGCAAACGGCCCGCTTTCTGCAATTATAGTCGGGCTGCGAGAACCCTCGACGCGGGGGATGAGTGCACGTGAACTGCACTTTCATCCCGATTACGTTGCTCTATGAGCCGGCCCAGAATCCCCGTGTGTTACGTATCATCCTCTCGGCTTGTCGCGGCAATATAACGTACCCCTCTTTCCTCTTTCTACACACACACACACACACACACACACACACACACACACACACACACACACACACACACACACACACACACACACACACACACACATATATACATATATATATATATATATATATATATATATATATATATCGACACAGTGGCAATCGAGATTCTTGGCAATCGATGAAGCGGGATTCCTAATCTAGATTAAATTGCTCGCGAACGAGATTAAAATAGATTTCTATTACATTTCATCTGCTTAATTCGCCGTAATGACGTAACATGAAATTTCAACCGCAATTATCATTGCCGAAGCAAATTGTGCGTGCAATTTTACAATCAGAATTTCATTCTATGAAATTAGTGAATATTTTGTATCACTTATTGTCCTCGTTATTTGGAATATATCGCTTTTAGGATGACAGGATAACTTCGGTTTATATGCCGCATTTAAACAAAACTTAATTTATCAAGTGTTATTTACTATGTTCAAGTGAAGTAAACTATACCGACAAACATTTTATACTGTCTACTATTATAAAAAAAATAAGAAATGCGAAATACGTATTTTTTTACATTAAAAAAAAAAAACTTTAAAGAAACCTTTTTTGCCATGTATCCCATAGGGGTGGAATTCTACATTCATGTGTGGGACACACGGAGTGATTAGTCCTTTTATTTTTTCTGACTTCTATAATGTAAGTCCTCACGATATAAATAACGGAATTACCCTAATAAAAATTTTTATCTAGACTAGAGAAAATTAGATTTCTATTCGTTTTATTAAAAAAAAGTGAAGACTGTCTAACGTAAACTTGATTTGACTTTCGTTGTTTACAACGAGAAAGTTAATAACCATTCTTTATTATTTGATTAATTTGATTGACATCTTGATTAATTGCAATTTGATGAGTTTCTTATGTGTCGAATACATAAAATATTTTTCTAATTCCCGAATTATATTCTGCACGGTTTTACGTAAGTGATAATGAACTTTGTGTATGTTACATATCGTTCCCTAATTAAGATACTAATGAATTACGCAACACTGCGTATAATATTTGAGACCATTATCGAAAAGAGCTTTATCGATAAAAGGGATTAAAATGGATTCTGTTAGATTAAATCTATGATTTTGCGAAAATGAATCTAGAACAATGTGCCGGAATGATGAATCATTATGGTGCGGTAATAGTGCCTCGGCGTATGATGGGAGCTCGCAAAATGAAGACACATTGACATTCGACATCAATTGAGATAAATGAATGTTGTGTCGTTGATGAATTTCACCAGCGTAGTTTTAAAACAAATTAAATTTAGGATCTAATGGAGAATATACATTCTATTTATATTTTGAAAAATTTTATATTGCACATACATGTACGGTATTTTAATTTAACTATAACTGGTAATAATCAACGGACTATTTATCCTCATTTTTTTTAACGAGTACGCTTAATTGACTCGCACATTGAATTAATATAAATATTGAGTATATTATATCCATAATTTTGATCGATGTTGTGTAGAGAATTCCACTCCGCCATATAATACTTTAATAACTCCTAAATGCTTTGGGGCAAAAATTCTAATATAAAAATGCTGAGATCATAATAGTTTTAGAGTTATGTAATCAAAGTTGGCCTCGATATCACGTAGAGTTCGCGCGCTGTAATTACGCTACGTGCCGATCTGTTATCGATTTTCACAGCTGAGGTGATTTTGCTTTCTTACAGCTGCTACGTACATTACAGTCGTTAGCTTGTCGGTTGATATAAACAAATGGATTTACCAACAGCAAAATTGTTAGGCGCAAATTATTCATTCTGTTTCCATTAATGAAAAATTCAAGTGATTGATTATTTATTATACTACTTAAAGAAAGATCGACTTAATAATGTACAATATTAATGTTACTTAAATCGTTTATTAAAGACGTTGTTAAACGTTTAACTTTTCAGAATGAAGTTTATTTTTGTTTTGAGACTGAAAAAATAATATGAAAATTATTTTTATTCTCCTTTTTCAAATTTTTACGTCGCGAGAGGAATAAAATTGGTTTTAATGAACCAAGGAAGATGAATAAATAATTTCTCACAGCGATTGAATTTCATTTTTCTGATTATGAAAAGAATTACCAAAAAATTCTCGATATTTTAAAGTCAGTTAATTTTTTATTCTCTTGAAAGGTAAAAACAGATTTCGCATCGTACGCAATACAGTTTCACAACACCGTGCGTGATATAATAATAATAAATTAACTTAATAAATTAAATGACTTTTTTTCTATTACGGTAAAGTAAATTTTAATCAAATTACTGCAAATAAACGTTAGATTTAAAGCGCCACGGTAATTCGGTATTCGCTGGAATTAATTTCAGCAGAATATATTATATATCGATGTGAATTTATTTAATATAGCTTTAAGCTATACGCGGTTCGTGTCAGGCTTCATGACGAAATTCTATACATATACGATTTTACGTGCCGCGTGTTATGCAAGAAACGTTTGAAGAATCATAACACATACACGGTTACGTGAAGTGTACATTGAAATGCGGACGTAGGAAGCGTATAAAACATAGTGGCGTATAAAATTATAAATGGAATTCTTTCTCGAAATCTCCGACGCGAATTGTAGATTGTCTAAAGTAAGCTTTATATATTCTGCGGTGATAATAAATCGCGGCGCAAGGAGATACGGCAGTGGCAACCTTGTGTGTCGTCTTGTCGCAATCTCGCGGAACGAGGTTATTATTCTTCGATAAACAATTGAATGGAGAATTATCGCTATATTCTCGCATCAGAATTTTAAAATATCCCACACGTTAGACGTGGGCGACATCGTGTAAATTTAATTTACATCTGGATGATACATGCGCGGACGCGAATACTCTTTTTTTTTCTTCTGTGGTTTTTTTTTTTATAAATATTATATTGGAAAAACTCGGGCGTCTCTCATTGAAAGGTTTACGCGAGCGTCGGCTTAATCCGCGGAATCGTGTCTTCTTTTTACCTTGGGAAGTCGACGTTCTACACCTTGGCGTTTAAGCAGCATCGATCAATCTTTTATGCGGCTGAAAAAAAAATGCGCGCGATCGATAATCCGATATAGCCTCCTCTGCTTTTCTCGGGATATATACGCGCGCGCGGCGTATTCCGTCACATGCATGCGCTAGAACTAGGACAACTCCGGGCGTAATATCGCTCTTTTATTGCGTAATTATCGACGGCGACGACAGAACGAGGATTTTCCTCGCGACGGAAGAAAAATTCCCTCGCGCCTTCGTGATTGCGTAAAGCTTGCATTTTCTCGCCTGGCCGGGCGCAATTCGATAGCCGTATATACGCCGCTGCGCTGCTGCTAGAGAACGCCATTGTATTCCGCGTTGACAGTTCTTAGACCGGGAGAAAACCGGATCCGGTGTGCCGGCGGACCGCCGCTGCCGTGAAATCGAGCCAACATTACGAGCTCGGACAAGAAATTGAGTTACGGGGATAGAATTCTCTTCCGCTCTTTCAAATTTCTTTTCTCGCGCTTCTACGAATTATCATGTTAAATTGTAACGCCACGTGCTACGTTTCAGGCTCTTAAACTAATTCGACGTATTTTACGCGTCGAATAATGGCAAGTTAACCCTCCAGTGGGGTATTACGACACCCCATGTACTATTTAACCCGTTGAGGTCACATGGGATCCACTGGGGACCCTCTGCACGAAATCAGTCGCCATTTGCCAAGTTCTTGATACTTCGTCGCAAAAATTTTACTGGACGTACCTTGAGATCTATTGTTTATCATTCAATAATTTTTTTTAATTAGAATTTAACATAATGAAAAATTTCAAATAAAAAAAAAAATTGCAGCATTTGACTTCTTTTTACAAAAATATTCATAAAATTTTTAATTTTTGAGATAATTCAACAAAAATTTAGGAGTGTATTCTCAAGACAGTATACTTTCAGATAAAAATTTGTTTCACAGAAGGTTTCAAGAAAAGTACATTTTTTTGATGTTTGAAGTGCTCAATTTTGACAAAAATTGTGAAATCGAAGAGATAAGTTAAAAGACGCAAAACAGGGTGGATAAATTTTTTTTCTTAAAAGAAATATTGAATTTTTAAGTTATAAATTCGCGTGAGGTCTTTTGGTGACCGTAACGGGTTAATTTTAATGAAAGTCTATTTCATTAGAACGGTTAACGGTTAAATACATACGATACTTCGGCACGGCCACGACAAATTTTTGCGGGTGGTAGAAAATTCCGGAGGCTTCCCACGCGGTTTTATCCTCTTTATCAAACCTCCCTCGTCCGCGCGGGACGTTTTGGAAGCATAAATCTTGATTACCCGAAATGATTTTTCATTATTTTTTATTAATTCGCGTAATTTTCGTTTATGGGTCAAATCCGGGCGAAATGTATACATGCGGTAATACGATTATACGGTGTAATGCTTTAGCGATGGCAAACGTTACATTGTATAATCGTATCACCGCGTACACAATTTCGGCAGACACGACGGGTAGAGAGGCTCCACTCAACCGTTCCCCGCTCGTTGGATCGGGTTCTTATTCGGGGCAGATAATCCGATGGCTTATACCCGAATCAAATGATATCCTCACTCGATAATCCTCCTCTTTATGTACTTCACGTGTAATTTGCACTTCATAACATCGCCGCGCGCCGCTTCTCGCTGGGGATAATTTCGAGCGAGCGGACGAACTTCGTAGAGCTGCGGTCGCGCGAAAAAGACAGCGCGGGGCGAAGCTCTAGGAAAGGGGTTGACGGTGGTGGTGGGGGTGGTGGTGGTGATGGTGGAGGAGGAGGAGGTAGCGGTGGACAGCCGCCGACGGTGGTGGGAGAGAGAGTGCGAGGTTGATGGTTTGAGAACATTGGAGTGGAGCGAAGTTGCTCGTATGGTTGCCTTGGTGAGGGGGTGGTGTATATCGATCTCAGACTCGCGCGCGGGAGCAGGGAAAATTATATTTGCAGTACGAGAACGAAAAGAAGAGAGAGAGAGAGAGAGAGAGAGAGAGGCAGGAGTAGAGGGCAGGGACTGGATGCTCTGGATCCGACAGATTGTGCGGATAAAAGTGCGCTCGCGGATTCGATTATCTAGATCGATGTGGCCGCGAATCTTTTCAGCGGCGATTAACTTTGCTGCCGATCGAGTGGTCCGGGGGAGGAAGAGGGAGGAGGAGGAGGAGGGAAAAAGTTGTTTCGCTCCAGTTACTCGTTTCCTTTATCGTCGTAGAGAGATCGTGCGCACCGTTGCTGAAAACGCAATCGAAAATCGCGGAGGTAAAAAACTACACGCCGTGTAGTAACGTGTAACATTGCCGAACGGTAGCGCCGATCGAAAATGGTTTAACGCTCCGATGTTTCTCTCTCGTCGGTGATTTCCCGCACGCATCACGCTTTGCGGCTTCGAGTGATTAATAATTTCTCTCTCGCGAACAACATAGATGTAACTGTGAATTAAACTGAAACGACGGATTGGAGATGTATGCTTGTGAGCAAATATTTGGCTATCCGCAGAGTCGTCCATTAAGTAATTTAGTAGAATGAAGCGATTGAAGTTTGCGGGGGTCATCAAATTGAAAGTTGGGAAAGAGTCGGTGTTCCTTGCGATTAAGGTTGATTCGGCTCTACCTGCTAAAAGTTATCCAAGTTTAAAAACTGCACGCTTCTCTTACGTTCATTCTTCTCTCTTTGTTTTTTCCTAATAAGCAATAAAAAATTTAGATCGTGAATATTTGAATTTTGATCCTGAAGTCAATTGCAACTTTTCTTTGTTAACTCAAAATTGAAATTAAAATTTGGCTTTCGTATAAAATTAAATTTTGGCTTGCGTAGCGAAAATTACTCTATTTTCCTGCAGTTTTAGATAAACAACTTTTAAACGAGTAAGGGGATTCAAACGAACTTTTGCACGAATATTTATTAGAATTTTATTAAATGTACAAAATTTGATTTAATCCGTAATGCTACTGCCTCCTCAAGTTTGCAAATAAATATTACAAACACGATTTACATAAGAATCGAGAGCAACAGAAAAACCATTTTCGAAAGGAAACAACTTTTAAACTTATAAGAAAACTACGTTCAGCAATTGTGTTTTATACAGATGTTCAAGCGTAACAATCTATGAAATTGAAAAATTTTTTGTGTCATACTGAGATGTGATACATATTATACATTCTTAATCACAACAGAGATCGAGAGAGAGAGAGAGAGAGAGAGAGAGAGAGAGAGAGAGAGAGAGAGAGAGAGAATAATAATAATAATAATATAAATAAATAAAGTTAATGAAATGAATTTTTCAAAAGTTAAAAAATGAAAAAATAAATGGATATTTTTGTTTAAATTTATATAGCGTATGAGTTTTGAAATGTGATGCTGATGGTAAATATATTTGCGTAATATAAATTTCCAATCTATTATACGGAATGCAAATGAATATATATATATTTTTTAAAAATAAAACAAACCTGTTTGCGCGCATTATTATCTTCAAAATAATGAACAAATAGTTATGGACGAATTGCTAAACAAGAGGTCCAAAAAGATCCGATGGTGACTGCCGGAGCGAATAAAAACAAGCTAACGTGCCGTTTGTGCGCGTCGTAAACGACACAATTTTCCGCGCAAACGGAAAAGCAATTATCGGATTATCCGAAATTGCGCGTCGCATTTCATTATTAATCAAGAGTAATTTTTGGGACACGCGGCGCACGGCGGTGGTGGGTCCCGGGATCGATAACCCGGGAGTGGAGAAGTTTATTATTCAATGCAATTGCGCGCTGCCTCCAACCCAGTATGAATGAAATAGCGGGGCGGGCTGTTTTGAAAACTTTGTACTCCGGCGTGATTACGTTTGCCACCCTTTCTGACTCTTAGCCCGGGCTCACCCCGTTCGCCCGAAACGCCCAGGGTGTTTCTCTTTCTCCCCCTCCCGCAGCTTTCTCTCTCGTCAAACTTGCTTATTGCGAAGTTTCAAATTTCGAAACTGCGCGCTTATACGCGAGTATACGCGCGTGCTCGCGCTCCTGACTGAAGCGGAGCGGGTAAGTCGGGCGGTTAAAGGCGGGCTCCATCAACGGGAATCAATGATTCACGCTCACGAAAACCAGCGAATCGCGCGCGTCACACACGAGCGTTTTCCCGCGGCCCGCAAACCAGTGGCGCGGTGTATATGCGCTTGGATTTTAAGAATTTCATGCCCCTCTCTTCCTTGCCCCGGGTGCACGTTTCACTTTTTCATTTTCCGGTTTTTACGCTTTTATGCCCGGCTCTTATCGTCTCATATTCCCGCGAACGTGCATACGCGCGCGATACTTCCCAGGTAAAAGCGCGGCGAGACCCGCGGTAACGAAAATGTCGAGGGGAGATAAGCTCTCCGAGCTCTCTTCTCAGTTATAGAAATAATGCAGCGGGGCTACGGACGATAAATAATTGAAAGAGTTAAAGTTGCTACGGGCCCTAAATAAAAGGAGTTTCCTGATCCGCGGGAAAAACAAGTTAAACTTTTAAGTTTTAATCACGTTGTTTTCGAGAAATGTGTGTTACTTATTCAATAAATTACCAGACACTAAGCATCGGATCTGAACTTTGGAATTATTTTATTTTATTTTATCCTTTTCTTTCCCCGCGCGCAACGAGTTTGTTTGACAGCAGGCGTATTCGGGATTTTATGGATTTTTCTCCGCGCATTCCCCAGCGGCGAGATACGACAATATTATACAAATGTAACAGAGGGATGCGAAAATGTTAATTTGAATAGAGAAGTGTATTTCGTATGGGGAATAGAATTACTTCGTGCTGGCCGAGATAGGTTCTTTTGAAACTCATGTGAAAGCGCCACCTTTTTTTTTTATGTAAAATCTATATTACCGGTCTCGCACTCGCAAACACAAACACACACAAACACATACGAACACACACAAACACACACAAACACATACGAACACACACAAACACACACAAACACATACGAACACACACACACACACACACGTGCGCGCGTAATAGCGTAACGCCAAGCTTAAAGTAACGCTCATTTTTTCACATTATCGGCGTTATCGCGATCGTACCTTAAGGCACAAAGAAGATTGAAGGAAACTTTCGCTCCGTTACGGCGCTTGTATCTCCTTTGCCGCGGAGATCTTAATGCGCCCTCGCATTACGTGCCTGGCGAGCTCGAGTTTCGCGCGCGCGCGCGAGAGAGAAATTATACGCGAGGTCAGAATTAAACGTCGGCAATGAAATTATTCCGTTAAGGATGCTTTATCTGCGGAGCGCTTATTTCGCGAGGAGGAACGCGGGAAATAAACGGGCCCGTTGAAACGCAAGAAAAATGTGCTAATCGCGAGAACGCGATCGCTGTTAACATCGTCGGTGTCCGGGGAGGTATCGCGCGAAAGCGATATTTTTGATTTATGTCTGGCCGTAACGGCGTGCCGTTGCGTTCGTAAATCTTTTCGCGAGCGAAGATTGATTTGGCGCCAAATCGTCGCACACACGGTATGCGGCGATAGCACCTCGTAAATTCGAGCTTCTCGAAATCATCTCCATGTCGCGTGCGCTCTTTTATTTATTTATTTATTTTCTTTTTCCCTTTTATTCAAAATTTCGCCCATGGAGAAGAAAAATAGTCTTGCAAAAGTTCTTTCCTGCTTGAAAATGCTGCCGCGTGTTTTTTTGTATAGGTTTTTCCTCGCAAAGAAAATATACTGTATATTTTTTTAACCCGTGTTCGTCAGATCTTTCGCAGGAAAAAAAAAGAAAAAAAAGAAGGAGAGACGGAATTGCTATTGTACGCCACGGTTATTTGCTTCACTTTAATTAAATTTCATACCGTTCAGTTTTCATTATGATCCACGAAGATTTATCGACGACATACCCGAGCGAGATGAATCGTCCAAGTTCGTGAGCGCATAATCTCGGGGGTAAAACCAGACGATGAAAAAGCGGAGATGTCGGCGGATAATACGCGCGAGAGTTATTTCTGCCGCGCAAATCCTTTTAATCGCCCTCTAGCCCTGAGGTGACGTCGCGGCACCGATAAATTTGTAACCATACCATCTGTCGCCATCGTCATTCGGAATCAGACCGATTAACGACGGAGACCGTTCGGGTATCACTCGTCGAGCGCACGTTATTTACCGAGGAAAATGTAATTTACGATCGCGCGTAGCCGCGCCACAAAAGACCGAAATTGCATTAAGTCATAACTGCGACTGCAGGCACTTTAATTGTAGAGAGTTTACTTTGCCGAACAACAGAGAGCGCGGAAGATTCGCGAGATGCTCGTTGTGCATTCATCTTTCAAACTTATCCTCTTGTAAAATTGAATATTTGAATAGGGAAAGCTTCGCAAACTCGCTGTACCGGAAAATTAGATATTGATCTAATTAGTATTTGGTAAGTAGCGCGTAATGCAATAATCGGCGCAGCGGATCGTATCGGTAACATGTAAAAAACGACGCAGAGTGACTTTAATTTCCACAGTTTTGGTCGTAATAATAAACTTTATAATGTATACAAGTCCGAGTTTCTCCCAATTAGAACGCATTGCAGAGCTCACTTATTACTTTGCCAACTTTAACAAAATTAAGAACTTTTTTACGCTTTAAAAAATTCACACCTTTTTTTTTACTGTCTTATAGATCGCGAGAAGTTGGAATAACTAAACTTCTACTATTTTTATGTGAGCGAAATCTTATTAAATGTTATTTTGATCTATCAAAGTTTTAATGACAATTATTGTACAGAATTCAGTGTTGGAGAAAGAGTTGAAATGGAAAATAGTAATGGAAATATTTATTTAAAGAGAGAGAGAGAGAGAGGATGCATCTGCAAGAAATACCATTTGTAAGTATTTTGTAGTAAAAAAAGCAAAGAGTTAACATTTCCGTAATACATCCAGTTGAAATATAATATTTATTTTACATTTTGATATGTCATGGATAAATAAGTTTTCTCTATTTTCTGTAGTTTATTCGCTATTTCTACTTCTCAAGAGTATAAAATGGAAAATAATAAGACTAAGATAACTACCTAGCTACTTTTGGTAATCAAGTAAATTTATTTTAAAACTTATTTGTAGAAAAATGAGTTACGTTTACATATCGCATATCCATGAAATGTTTTCATTTTAGTGAAAACAGCATATATTTCATGGAAATACAATATGTCTCACTACTTTCTATTTTGTATTCCTGAAAAATAGAAAGTCGTAAATAAACAATAGAAAATTGAGAAAACTCATTTATTCGTATCTAAAGTATAAAGCAAATATCATATTTCAAGTGAATGTATGCATAAATGTTTAGAAATCGTATGCTTTTTTTTACATTTGTTACAAAATATTAATTTTCAACGGTGCTTTTTGTACATACATTTTTAAAATAAATATTTCTGTTGAATTATTTATTTCAATTTTTTCCCCAGCACTGACTGAACTTAAATTAGTGCTAGTGGGCAAAAAAGAATTTTGCACGGCAATTTAGCAAGAATTGTGCCACGGTGGCACTCCAGAGTGAAACAAAGCAGTTTTGCAAATTTTCTAAAGACTTTCAACTTTCTTGCGAGGCAGGCAAAGTTGCTCATTTTTCATATCTACCTCGACGTGGAAGACTTATCAATATGCCATTTTCGATATGGAAGACCTATCAATACCCTATTTCAAGTACGGCGACCGAAAATGTAAATGTAGATTACGTGGCACGCTTCCATATCGGGGTACGCGTGAACTTCCGGTGACCATATGGCGTGTGCACCAATTTATTACATCCTGAATTCCCTCGAGAGACGCGTTAATCGCTTCTGGTGATACCGAAGATGAAGCCGTGGGATCTCGCGCAAATTTAGCTCGGCTATAACATCATCGAAGTAGCGCGAATTTAAAGTCCCCTTGATTTACGTATGAAATATGTTGCCCGCGCGCATTTTCACAATATTATTCCGTCGCGTTTTTGAGACTTCCCTTTGATATATTATCTTCGGATTTAGCATTCCACTGTCAAAACAAACAAAGTATCATTACGATTTATTTTTGCGACAAAATTATAAATTCATATACGCTGTGTATACGCGAATAAAAAACATGGTACTCATATATGGCTGCGTAATATTATATTGCGCATGCACGTTTTAACCCTTCCGGCGTGCCTGGTGGCACATGTATGTGTACCAAAAATTCATATCTTAAAAAATTCATATCTCTTACAAAAATGAAAATAACATCTTCCCGGACTCTCATTTCAAAGATAAAGGATAAAACTCTCCACAACAAAAAGCAACAACTTTGAACTTTTTCCCCTTAATTTGCATACTGCATCAAAAGATTCGTAAAATAGGGTAAAAGTGAAAAATGCACGTATCTTCCACAAAAATTAAGATAGCGAGTTCTTTCTGCGCTCATTTTGAAAACCGATGTAAGGGCTATTTATAAAAAAAAAAGAAATCGTTATTTATTTGTAAAATGGTGGATCCAATACGGAAAATCAAAATGTAAAATTTTCTTTAATTTGGACAAACTCATACTCCAGGGGTTTTTGGGGTCACTGATTAATGAATCTGTAATCATGCTTTCCAAATTCAAAATAGCGGACCAAAATAACACTCTCAAATCCAACATGATTTAGTATTTCCATCCGCCCTAAAAACCTCTATCAAAGCATGAATTAGATGCTAATTATTCGTAGAAAAAAAGTCAGGCACGAAAGGGTTAAGAGCTAGAATTTATGTTACGTAATGAAAACGGGCCGCAGATCGAACAGGTTATTCCATTTCGCTCATTTTCCTGGGTGCAAAAGTACTCTTATGATACCTAATAGATGGGGAACATTGCGGAAGTGCTCTCCGATTATTTCGGCGTTCGATCCTTTCTCGAAAGTACTTTTATCTCGCGCTTAAAGATTGCAAATGCCATTCGGCGCGAACGGCGCACTTGGCAGAAGAGTGAAGTTCCTTATTATTAAATCGCATCTTATTTCCGGATTGTCGGCGCTTCATTCCGCGCGAGTTCGCTTTAGGTTCCGCTATTCCTCGTAAAACCGAAAGCAAAGAAAGCTATTAATCGTGCGAGACATTTCGTGGAATGAAATAGACTGCTTAACAGCTGTTGCGCGACCGCGACTGTACGTAACGGTTAAGGAACTGTTTTTTTCATAAGACGTAAAACGTGGGGGAAAAGGTAAAGTAACATTTTCCGTGTCGCTTCGGTTCTTCAGTTTCGCCTCTCCATTAAAGAAGAAAAAAAGAAAGAAAGGGGGAGAGAAATGTGTCCAACTTCGTGGGTGCGAGAAGTGAGGAAGCTGAAGCACAGAAGTTCCCTCCAACACGCGGCTTTCTTGAGGAATATTTAGAGAAGTTTCACGAGTAACACCTCGCTAACTGTGAGCACTTGCTGTTGGCTCACCGCAATCTGGCATGATTATATACGCCACTGTACATAAAGTGTATGCAGCGTCGTCGCCGTCGTCGTCGTCGCCTTTCCGCGCGAGCTTTCCGCGAGAGTGGAGGCGCAAATACGCCTCTCGAGAGGATGATACGGACGAGCGTCGGATAGGAAACGTTGAAAGTTGAAAAAGAAGCGGAGAAATTACGTCGAGCGTGAGATTTTTTTGCTATACCCTGAGAGAAGAGAATGGTTGCAACTACCATAATTTAACTATAATTTATAGTAATTTTCGGTTTCGTACTATAAATTTATAGTTATTTTAATCACGCAAATTATAGCTGTCTGAATTATAATATTCTACCTTTTATGTATAGTTATATCTACTATGTTTATACGATTTCAACATTGGAAGTTTAAAAAGCTTTAATTATAGTAAGTTTCAATTAACGAGCCTTATTATGAAATTTTATTATGCTGATATGATTGAGACATATTAATAATAACTAATTTGTACTGAACTGAAAATTGTCAAAACATACACAGAGAGAAAAAATTGTAGTGGCGGCAACTATAAAGGGACAACTATACCGATTTAGCTAATAGAATTATAATTTATAGTTAAGCGAACTATATTATAGTTACTGCAACTAAGTTAGTGATTAAGAGAACTAATAAAAAATAGTTGCAATATACTATCTAATATATTAATTACAACTTTTTCATTAGTTCTCTTAATCACTAACTTAGTTGCAGTAACTATTATATAGTTTGCTTAACTATAAATTATAATTCTATTAACTAAATTGATATGGTTGTCCCCTTATAGTTGCCGCCACTACAATTTTTTCTCTCAATGTATCTTCCACTTAAATTCATCTTCAAAGGAATTCATTAAAAAAATTATTTTACTAGAATATTGGTGAAAAATCTCATAATGCTCCGTCTTTTATTCCTTTTATTCCACGTGTTTTATTTCTTACGAGAAATAGAACGCCATCGCAGCCATCTAGTGATGGTTTTGTGTACTCATTATACATAGAGAAAAAAGTATGTGGTATTTGTGACTATAATTGCATGGTTAAAAAATTATAGTTAGGAGGTCTATTTTTATATTTATTACATTAGCATTAACAACCTTATATGTATAATTTTGCCAACTATGAAAAAATGTTATAACAAATTACGATAATCACAACTATTAATATAGTGAAATATCAAGATGTGTATAAAAATTAAAATAACCATTTAAATTGTTAACGCAACTACAATTATATACTCACTGTAATTGTAGTTGCGTTAACAGTATAAAAATTATTTTAATTTTCATACATATCTTGATATTTTACTGTATTAATAGTTGTGATTATCATAATTTATAGTAACATTTTTTCACAGTAAGTAGAATTATACATATAAGGTTATTCGTATTGACAATATAGCAATAATAACTATAAAAATGGACGTCTTAACTGTAATTTTTTAACCATGCAATTATAGTCACAAATACCACATACTTTTTTTTTCTGCGTAGATGGGTTCCGCAACATCGGAAGCGTCGTAAACTAAATGGGATCGCAAACGATACGCGTTTATTCTCGGGATGCGGGACTCCTTCGAAAATATTTCGACGTTTATCGCGAGGGGTGTAATTGGAAAAGTTGCACGGGGCTCGGCTATGGATTTCGTATTCGCGCTTCGAACGATTTATAGCAATTACGCGCAATGAGCGCTCCGAGTTGTGAATTTATACGCCGCGAGAAAATCCTCTGGCCCATGAATATTTATTCGGCAGCGCCGCGTACACACTACCACCGGAATGTATACAAAACGGGCGCTCGCGTTAAGATTCTTTCAAGGCGGACCGGCCGCTAATCGGAAAATCGTTAATGAACGTTCTTTATCCGCTCTTAATCTCGCGTGATTAATTCTCTCGTACGGACTTTGCATAATTTATCGCATCGATTCGTACAAAGGGGGGCTTTCTTGCTCTCGCGTGAGGCACACCGCGTTGCCTTTTAAGTCTCATGAATGTTCGCGAAAACGCGCGATCGCGAAAGTTGGCGCGACGCGTCGCGTCGCGTTGCGTCTCGCGCGTTGTTACTTTGTTCGGGGATCCGCACCACCACCGCTTCACGGATATCAAATCCCGGACTATTTCAATTTGTAAGTTTGCGGAGAGAGGAGCGAAATCGCTGTAACTTCGCCGTACCCATCCGGGAACTTTATTTCTGGTCGTTTCTGGTCCGTCGCGCGAACACGAAAACTCATTTTCCGAGCCAAGGAGGCGCGAGGAAACACGTCCTGGGGCTCTCTTTCTCTCTCTCTCTCTCTCTCTCTCTCTCTCTCTCTCTCTCTCTCGGGCGGGCGTGAGGTTGCCCCAGCTTAGTAAGTGACTTTGTTTATTAACCCGGCGCACTTCCGAATTTCTCGCGTGGCCATCATCCGTGGAATGTGAAATACGCGCGCTGCGCGACGCGACGCGCGGCGCAAAGTATGCGCCGGCATCGGGCCGAGATAAAAGTGATTTATTTCGTGCAGCGCCGTAATGCCTTGGATGTCGCACATATCGCGGCGAGCGTGCCGTAATTTTGAGAAAAATAACGCGCGCGCGAAGCCTCATTGTGCGATATTTCAAAATTGTAGCGCTCTTCTTGCTCCCCTCCCCTCCTCCTCCCCCCCCAAAAAAAGGGAGCGTGCGGCGCCTATTTTTCAAAAATTTCAACCCTCGCGCGATACGCGAGCGAGAATTTATGGTGCGCTACGGGAATGCCTGATGAATTTTTTAACAAATTGCGCCACGCCCGCGCGAGCCATGATGCGTGGGTAGTTTCGAATTATACACGTGAATGTTTATAACGTGGCGGAAAGTACCTCTAAAGGTTATATGAGGGATCTAGTGCTATCGCAACACTTGCTCCGATTTCCGGCGGCTGAGGGGGGAGGGGGGGATCGGTCGCGTTACGCTTTGACCTGCGACGTTACACACGTAGGCGTCGCAGGTGTCGAACGTACCGATGCAAATAATAAATAAATACCCGGTCGTGTGTATATAAAATGCATGAGGAGCGACGGGGGTGTGTTGGGTACCGCCGTCGCCGTCGCCGCCGCCGTCGATGATCTAAACGCATATAAGATCGTTCCCCGTGCAGAAGTAGGTCGAGAAATTGCAGAGCACGATTCTTTTATGCGACGCTCCGTGTTTTCCAGAAGTTTCAATTTGAAAAAAAAATGAATCGGAGGATTGATGTACCTTTTTGCGCTCTGACAATTTTTAATAGAAATTTTCTGCAGCGGGACATCCGACGTCTCGTCTCGACAACTTGTTTATCAAAATCTAGATAAGGAGAAATATTGCGTAAAAAAAAGAGGTTAAAAATAATAGTTTTAGGTAAAGGTGATGAACCATTTTTTTGACATTTTTTTTACTGTGCAGGTTTTATTTTGTTGTTTAAAAATATGAAAACCCTGAAAATCTATCCCTTCAAATATTAACGTTGATGTATATTTTTTTGTAGATTTAAATTGTTATTTTATATATATCTTTTTCAACGTAAACGTGCGATTTCACGTGATACTGAAACAAACGATTAAAGTGACGAATTTGTCGCTCTTATTCCAGCGACTGGAATTTTGTAGTTTGGACGGTTGTTTATTGTTTCGTGCTCTATTTCGTGTACAATAATTGTCGCAGGAAATAATTATGCGACAAGTTATCACGTGATCCTTTTTGCCGTTTAAATGGCCGATTCAAGCGGCTCGTGAAATCGCTTTTAGAAAAAAAAAAGTGAATTTTGGTCAAAGGGAGGTTCGTTGGCACAATTTTCACAATTCCGGCATTCAATTTTTTAAGTAATTATTTAATAAGGTTAAACTGTACTAATGTGACAGAGGGAGCTTTTCTTTTTACGCCAGGAACGATTCTATATTTCATAAATTCTTTATAATACTTGGAAAGAACGATTTTACTGTGAAGTATCTAAAAATTTAGCTGCATACAAATTTGAAAATAATTTTGTTAATGCCATAAAAATAATTATGCTAGACTTTCAAACTGATTGCTAGAATGTCAACATTTTTTGCAATTTTGCTCATCATGCTTGAACATCCGACATAATTACTTTGATGACCCAATCAAATTATTTTCAATTTTCTGTATTCTATATAGCTAATAGTTAAAATATATCAACAAAATTGTTCTTTTCGTATCAGTAAAATGTTGCATTGTCACAAGCTTGTCCTGATAGCAAGATAAATTGGCATATATCACGGTGTAAATTGTCTACGTCAAACTCTATATTAAATTAATGAAAAAAACGTAATGAAAATAAAAACAATTCGCAGATCTACGTATTCCTTGTAAAGATTGTATTTTTTAAAGTTATTTCATAGTGATCGAATAGCAAAATGTTATTACAAAAAAAACAAATGTAAACTTTTTTTAAATGTAGTTTGTTCCACCAAATATGAAATTGAGAACGTTTTATTAAAGCCAAGTTGTAATTGAATGTTTTTTTTATCTTTTCCAAGATACAATATTTGTTATTGATGAATAGTACAATATTTATTCATTTTCTACTTGTCATTAATTTTATAAATTATTGGTTAAGATTGCCAGTGTTGAACTTCAATTTTGTAGGTAACTACTTAACAATATAAACAATTTGAATAGATGATCAAATATATAATACTTTATTTTTTATATTAACGAAATTTTCAAAATTGCTTTGTACTCAAATCGCGCCAATAAACGATTTTTATAGCAGCATAGTTTTCTTTATTATTAAAATTGTAGATTACAAAGCACTTTTGATAGTCAAACATAGTCAACTGCATATTTACTTGCACAAATATCCAATAATAACTTCACAGGATAACATAGTCAAAGGTATAATGGATCAAAGGAATATCGTCTTTTCCTATTATTTTACATATAATATACAAACATACATATTATTTCAACTATTAATAGCTACATTAGAACGAGATCGTTGAAAAATATTCAAATTCAAAGTGAAAGAGAAGATATCAATTTTTCTCAACTTTTTGAACCTTCGTGCATCCTCACAAAGAACCCATGCTACAGTTCCGCTTACTCCGACACGAGGAATTAACTTTGTATATGTTTAACGTATTACCGCCGTACATTGGCACATTTTTCGATGCCGCGTTCGTCCGATCTTGGCTTTTTTCTACTTCGTCGTGTGGATTTACCGAGCTTCGCGCGATGGAATTGGCTACTGCGAGTAGCGGTTCTCGTGTGGCGCTGTAAATTTCTCAGCACCACCGAGGGGAATCCTTTCGCTCGCGCGGGTCGTATAACTCTTTAATGCTCTCCAACGAGCCGTGCGCTCGCTCCTTGCCCTTCTAGAGCGCATCCGTCGTTCCGCTCCAGAAGGGCTCCGCTTTGTATCTTGCCGTTTCGCAAAAGAGAATGGCATCCCTTTGGGCCGGTCTTTGCCGCCGTGTCGCTGTAGGGTTCCCTTGTTATGAACACGCTATTTTGCCTAGCTGCATATTGCGGTACACGAATTTCGCGACGGACAATTACTCTTGTATCAGGGTCGCTCTGAATATTAAGCGGGTCCACGTAACGACCGTCCACCGTTGCAAAAATTCGTAAATCAAGTTGGAACGCAGACAGATGGGAGGACTGCAAGACCTTTCCAGTGACAATATTTACCGTAATTTATACTTTATCAATTTATAAATCTTACATTAATGCTACATGAAAAAAAAAAATTGTAGCGATGACAACTGTAAGGGGACAATCATACAAATGTTAATAGAATTATAATATATAGTGGAGTGAACTAGATTATAGTTATTGCAACTAAATTATTGATGTGTGGTGTGTCGAGAGAACTAATGAAAAAAATAGTTGTGATATACTCTATAATATAATAATTGCAACAATTTCTTTATTATTTCTCTTAACCATTAATTTAGTTGCAATAACTATAATATAGTTCACTTAACACTGTATACTATAATTCTGTTAAAATTTGTATGGCTGTCCCCTTATAGTTGCCATCGCTACAATTTTTTCTTTCAGTGTACAATATTTTAAATTATTACGAAGGAGAAAATTATTTATAGATATACTGCACACTATACTTATAATTTCTTTTACTAACTTTTATTTAATAAAAGAATCAAATAAAGGCTAAGAAGAGTGTGCAGCACGGATATTGATGCGCGAGATCAAATTATTAAGTTACTGACAAAGTGGATTCATCTTTAATAAAATTATAACAGACGAATATTTCAATTCTCTTTGAAGTCACCCTCAATAACAAAATATCGAAAAAATTGTCTAACCATTCTCAATCCAAAGAGCGGCTGAGTCACTAAACGGTTTGTCAAATTCGAAGTGGCATCTTCAAACGTCGTGGTGTCAAAGGAGATGAAAAATTCTCCCCAGAGAGACCGATGAAAACCAGTGAAAACCCTTGAATGACGAATATCTTCGAAGAACGTTCTAATGTCAAGCGGATGAATTAAATTAAAAATCTACGTTGCGCGAAGAGACGCGCTTGCTGTCTCAAACTAAACTGACAACACCGCTGTCTTTCACTATTAGTTTTAGAAGTTCCACGTATCGATGATTGCAATAAGTTTCGCTGATAGTATCATCCGATTCGCTCCGCATCGAGGGGAAGGAGCGTATGACGTCGGTTGGACTGTTATGAAATCGGAAATCGAGTTGGCGTATCGTAACATGCCGAAAGGACGTTGATTTCCGGCATCGATGCAGCCAGTGCACGGTTCGCGTGATGTTAGATCGGGCAGAAAAGCTGGACGAAACTTATCGGGAATCGCTCACGGCGCCGGGGGGGATTTCGTTTAGATATTTGCCAGCCTCGCGCCAGATATTTACAATCGCGTTCTTACGTCGTCGGTTGCGCGACAACACGTTTCTTTTACCTTGTTGTCCAACCTCGGCGACTCACGAGTCGCGGAAAGAGGCAGGACAAGGGAGCGAGGGTGTGAGCCAGGGATGAAAGTGGAATAGACAGAGAGAAGAGAAGAGAGAGAGAAAGAGAGATTCGTTATTGATTCGAACTCGACACAGCTTGGGTACAGTCGTAGCAGACCGTCGTCGTCGTCGTCGTCGTCGTCGTCGTCGCCACCGCTGCCGCCGTCATAGTCGTAGTCGTCGTCGTCGTCGTCGTCGTCAGTGTGTATTGCCGGTACTTAGAGGCTGTTGGCAGGCACAGGCTCACGCAAAAGCGTCCAGTGCAGCCGGATTAGATCGCGACGGCCGATGACGGGGACGGAATGACCCCGATACGCTATCGACGTGTAATCTCGAGAAACGCGAGCGAGCCGCGCATTCATGCTGGGGATGTACGCCCTCTCGTGATTATTAAGAATGCAGAAGAATTTGATGGGCTACGTGAGGACGGATCGCTGGATATGTTGTTCGATCGCTCGGTTGTGAAGAGTGCTCGATGCGCCCCAAAAAGAAGGAAAAAAAAATGAAAGCGCAACGGATTTTCGCTGCGCGAAAATTCCTATAAAAAAATTTTTGCGAGGAAAATCTCTCCAACGTTTCTTCCCCTCGGCTTTCCGTACTCTGATTATCCTCTTTTTAGGAATGATGAAGGTTGATGGATCGCGCGCGGAAAGTTCTCGGTACATTGTACAATGCCTTGCGCAGATTATCTTAATTTTTTATTGGGCTAACGTACGGGGTAGGAGGAGGATAGTTTTGAATATAAGGTAGTTTTCGGGGTGGAGAATAAAAATGCGATTCTTCGGCCGAGGCTGCAGTATTCGGATGAAAAATGTAGGTGCTCCGTATACTCGGCGTCTCCGTCCGAAAAATCGCGGTCCTTCGCACATGAGAGTAACTCGGGAGAAAAACCTGTTATTCAAAACTGCCACGTGTTCGGAACGGATTTCTCCGCGTGTCCGACCCAAGGGCGATGATAGAAATGTCGGACGGTAGAAATTATACTTTCAATAAAGAAAGAAAGGAAGCTGCAGATATCTATTTTTTCTCGGAGAAGAAAAAAAAAGAAAGAATTGCGCTTGTTTCTTTTGATAATACAACGTTGCGTTCGTTACCTCTTCTCCCAAGTTCGTTCGTCATCTTTCTGTTCTATAAAAGATTACAATTCGAAAGAGAGGTTGCCATGACATTTCAATGGCGGCCAGAAAATGTGAAACACGCGCAGAGTCACGCGGCGCATTAATAAAAACGACCTGAAAATGAAATTAGGCGTGAGCGAGTGAATTGACAAATTCTCGCGCGCGCGCGCGCGCGCGACCGTAATTTCGTTCGGCAACACGTGGATTGGAAAATTCCGTCTGGTGTTATCGAGAGAAAGGCGACGGCGGGTCTTCGTGCTCCTGGGACAGGGATAACGAAGTGCATCGGAGTCAAAATCCGCTGATAATAAGCCGCCGAAGATGCATGAGAGAGAAAAAGAGAAAAGGGAGGATTCCAACAACGGACTACATAGACCGATGACGACCCGATCGTTCCTCGTTCGTTAATTTTGATAAATGACCCGTGGAGGGACAGAGCCGCTTTTAACAAGCTGCGCTATGCTTATGCAGGTTTTTTATCGCCCTCCACACGCCTCGGGGATATATCGGTCGCGCTATGAAAATAACTTCTGTTCTTCGATTATCGCGCCGCGAGTGGAATTCATTTTGAGACGGCGGCTTACGTGCATCCCCCGTGCGATTGCTTCCTGTCGTTGTCACCGATTTTTATAATTAGACGGCTGAAGCTTCGCGGCCCCTCGCGCTGGACGACGGAGGAGGAATCCGATATTCTTGGGGTAACGCGAAACCGATTATTAACATATATGCAGATGCGGTCGTACATTCAATGTTTAATTCAAACCGCGCGCTCTGCAATAATTCTACGATATTGTCGACTTAACGCGAATCATCATTCGCGCAAACCGCGCCCGCATTTATCCTCGCTTTACGCGCCCCAGCGTTTTCTCTATTCCCGCGATAATTGCCCGTTTACTATTGATTAATGATACGCGTCACTACCACCGTTGTAATTAAACTGTTCAACATTGGTTTTTAATTCGATTATCTTCGATACGAAATTAATTACGCTCATTATTTTCTCAATCCATAATAATCGGCGGCTGTTGCATTTATTTTTGGTTAAGCTAATAATATTTGTCGAGCGTTATACAGTCGACCGTCCTCTTTAACTTCTCAATATTTCCAGCCGGACGGACACACGTCCCGTGTGGAAATTTTTTCTAGGCCGTAATCGGGGCCAAGTTAACTTTCCTTATTTTACTTGAGGCCCAAGTTAGGACGCCCCACCTTGGTCCAATTTTGGAGTGTCGCGCTTTTCTACCTAGGACCCACATTGCTCTTCAAACTTGGACCAGTAGAAAAGTTTTGAAACTATAAGAATCCATATACGCGCGCGCGCGTAAGAGAAGTTGAGCCAAAATCAAATGGTATATTATTGTCCAATTTAAATTGTAATAAGCCTCTAAGCTTGTTAAGATTGATTTCCGTAATAAATCGACAAAAGCAGTAATTTTTATCAATATATTACATATTTTTAAAAAATTATAAAAGATTTTTTATAAACTGGAAAATCGTAGGCTACATTGAGGTATTGTGGCCATACGGAAAAGATGGCCGTAGTCTGTAATTTCTCCAGTAATTGCTAAATAGTGCATTTTTATAGTCATTCTGAGAGATAATCAATATTTACAGTAATTGTGCGTACAGTATTCGAAATAATCTTATTCTGAATATTATGTAATACTTTCACTTTTGACTACCTCCAAGTTTTGCATGCCCTTTAAAAGCTGCTATAACGTCGAATAAATTATTGTTAAATTATCATAATCAACATTACCGTATGTAATAAAGGAACCTAAATTGTAACGCGATTTATAATTTGTACTTTTCTATTTTCACTATTTATTTAAATACACTATGATCATCTTTTTCTTACAATTCGGGCAAGATAGCCCACTTTGTTTTTTCATCCATTGTTTTTCTTTAACTTATAGAAATCTGTTTCTTTTCCTTACTTTAAAAGAATTATAATTGCTGGGTTGTTATTGCAATATTATAATTCTAAGTCATATATAATTATATATATTTAAGATATATGTATATACGTGTTTATACTAAATGTATAAAATTATAAGGTTAATTATTTATCACTTTAGAAAATGTTACATTCATTTCTAACGTAAAACGTATATGACCAACTGTCCCATAATACTATGGCCATTTTTTCCTTAGAATTTTGATAAGATGGCTAATGCATTAAATTCAATATTATTATTAACTTTAAAATTCAGTGAAGTGATATATCAAACATTACTAAAAAATAACAAAAATAGAAACGTGTTTCTTGTATTTTAAAAAATTATGGTCATCTTACCCGAGCCTATCTTATATTAAACTATCTCCAGAGAAAAGTCAAGACTAAATTAGGCCCTGTATGGGTTGCAACTGAACAAACCTAACTATCTTAACTGGGACAAAAGTCAAATCCAAAGTGGGCCCTTCACGATTGCAAGGCAGATCTGAAAATAACTATCTTGGAGAAAAAGTCGAATCCAAACTAAGCTCTCCACGGGTCGTAGCTAGCAAACTTGAGTCAAACTGTCCTAACTGTACCCTAAATGGGCTTGAGTTCGACAAACCTTTATTCGCTGGATGCCTCGTCAATGTCCATCTGAGGTCAGTATTAAATATAGAAAACCTGAATGAATTTCCACGCGGAATGCTCCAACCGATTAAAATTTATTTCTGGGACAGTAGTGATTAAAACAGAAACGTTAATCTCGCAGGAGAAAAATTTTACATTCCCCTTTCGCCTAATATATTCTAATCTACAGAAAACCGTCTGTGTAGAAACGATAGCCGTGGATTATTCTCGTAGCATAAGGTACGCTGTTCGCTCTCGAGGGGATGCTAAAAATCCCATTTCTTGGTATTGACGCAAGGTATACTCGGTCCCTCTTCTTATGAAAACCGTCCATTTCATGGGCGGGGCCTGCCAATCCGCTTTCAAAGAAAGAGAAAGAGAGAGATACGCCACCCGAAGGGATATTTTTCCTTTTTTTTTTTTACGGCTTCAAGCGCGTAAGAATCTTTCGCGTTACATTCACATTTATATGGAAATGAGACCGCGAGGACCGGTAATCGGTGCGCGATTTAGAACGCCGGGACCGCGGCGCGGCGCGGCGCAGTCGACGACGCCGCGGCACTTGTACTTACCGTGTCACCCGCGCGCCGTCTCTCGTGATTCTCGCGCGCACATGCTTCTCCATCTTTACATTGATTACTCCATTGTGGTTCGTTAATGACGTCAGGTTGCTGCAGCAACAATAACCTGCGGCGCGGAGCGATTCGCTCAACGTCGGCGATTAATTCCGACGGAATTGATGGCATAGCGATAATGGTCGAACCTAAGCGCGATGCACAGAGCTAGAGAGCGAGAGAGACAGAAGAGGAAGGGTTTAATACGGAGATATAGATTCAAACATATAGATACACAGAAAGCAAGAGAGAGAGAGAGAGAGAGAGAGAGAGAGAGAAACATTCGTGACACGGTCGAGATGGGAATACGAGATGTAGCAGCGATATCTCGTTTATCTCGATATTTCCGGCGCTATGAGTAATCCCATTGCGCTTGAAAGGGCGAGAACTCCCCCCGCGACCGGGAGAAGAGGGGGTGCGAATATCCCAGCGGGAAAACGTCGCTCCGTTCTCTCCCTTCGTCGTGAAAAGTTGCCCGCGCTTTATCGTTCCCGCGGCTACGTGCTGGGAGCGAGGTGTACCTCGTATACGTGCGCGGCTCTCCTTGCCGCGTGCATGCGCTGCTTCTCGCTCGGAGACAAGAGGGAAGTGCGGCAAAAAGCCGGAAACGGGTAGCAGAAAGTGCAGGAGATGGCTCGTTACGCGCTTCCGCTTTAGCGTTTCGGGCAAAAGCGCCGCGGCGGCGCGGCGGCGCGACGGGTTGTGATGCCGCTACATACGACACAATGTACACATACGCGCCGAGTGCCGGCACTCGTGCTTGCTGAAGGCGTGCGTGCGGAACGATGACGGATCGCCCGTCCGGAATATCGAGCGATCGCTAAAGCGCGTCCGTCATACGCGACGCGCCGCCGGACCAATCGGCGGCGTTTCGGTCCGCCGATTAAAAAGAGGGAAGGAGCGACGTTAGATTCGATATCCCCGCTCGAGATGCGACGTTTAATAAGCGCGACGCACGCGTTATATATTCGCCCGCGCTACGCGCCGCGCCGTCGGCGTTTTCCCTCCCGCAATAACAGTGCCTGTAGTAATATCGATCCTCGCACATTTGCCAGGCGATATAAATTACGCACGCGAGACACGAATATGATTCCTATTACGCTGTTTTTCATGGCGCGTACGAGTGTCACCTTCTCACTGCGACGCGACTACGCCCAAAATGATCATGAAAAAATTTCGGAATGTCGCTTTAAACTTAACCTGGGAATAATTATCTCGGTTTTCTCTCTCTCTCTCTCTCTCTCTCTTTTTCGTGTAAACGCGATCACTCGGCGTGATTTTTACTCGATTTTTACTCCAGTATTATCTACGTTGTATATTATTGATTGTTTTATAATTTATTAATATTTATAAGGACATTATGTATATATAGATTTAAGAGTAGAGTAATAAAGTCTTACAATATAAAATAAAAAGGTAATAAATAAAACGAGGCTAATAAAAATCTAAAACGTCAGTTGAAGGAGCGCAAAAATATGTACGTAGATTTAGCTGAATATTACATGGGAAAAAAAAAGCGGAAACCAAGAAAATATTAAACGAATGGAAAAAGCACACATTAAGCAGCTTATTATGACAGTATTTAAAAAAAATAAAGATATCAATGATAAAATGCTTTTGTGCTGTAGTTTTTTGATGAGATTATATATTCAAAGACTCATAAAGAATACGTAGTGGAGAAAAACAAAATATGTAATATTTTATAACGATTTAAAACAAGGCTAATTCGCTATTCAATAAAGTTCATTTATATTGTGTTTGCTTTTTCGAAATTGTTGAATATGTTTCATTTCCATTATATTTGTTTATTATATTGTATACATGTAAAAATTGTATAAAGTATTTTTTTAAATAAAAGTAAACGTTTATAGAAGTATTTTTTTTTTAAATAAAAGTAAACGTTTGTAGAAGCATCATGTAAACTTTTTGTATTGTACAAATACAATGATATTGATAGCTTATAATAATTTTTAATTCAAATCTCACGCGTACACGTGCGCAAACATATTATTTCAAATTTATAATATAAGCTCTTATTATACTTATTTGATTTTATATGCGTAAACAATCACCTGCAGGATAATTCTGCATTCGAATTGATTTTCATGGATCAATATACTGGAAGAAAAAATGTCTTAAAACAAAAAGATTTTACTTGACACTAAAAAATTATTTCCTCCAAGTTCTAACAGCTTATTTACTTCTAGTCAAATTAAAAAATTTCCTAATTGAAATATTTACGTAAATAAGTGAAGAAATAATTTTTAATGAAGCATTGTCTGTTTTAGTTTTAAAAAATATTTACTGGTAGATTATTTTTCACACTCAAGATAATCAGATTTTTAAACCTAAGAAAGTAATTTAACCAAGTTAATATTATCAACTTATTTGTAAAATCGTTTTTTAAATTTAAAACATATGCTTTTAAGAAAAAATATATATTTCTAATTTAAAACAATTTTTCTCTCATTGTATAAAAATGTGAGTCATATCGCGTTTCTACAATGTTATACAAATTCGGTCTCGGAATTTTCGAATGAAAAGTATGAATTCTGGATTAATAAAGGAAAAACGAATGCTCTGACGTGGCTCAATTTTCTCGCTGCTGGGGTGCAAAAATCATCTTGGGTGACTGTTCTCGGGTTAAACGTCTGAAATGATTATACTGCTTATACTAAACCCCGCGTTCAAAGACGAAATTATTTCTATAAGGTCTTGGGTTAATGTGAAAAACGTGTTTCTGGAAAACAATGACTACAAGAGGGCGCTCGATGAGGGAGAAAAGAATCTCAAACCTCTAATATGCAATAATAATAATAATAATAATAATAATATAATTACTGTACTTTTTTTCCATTCGAGAGGATGTGTCGAGAAGTCGTTATAAATTTCAAATGCATACAGTAATTATCTACATTGCAAAATTCCTGATCCGAATCGTCGTTTGTGCTAGCGTTCATCATGTATGCAAGTAGAACTAGGAAATTGTTATTACCGCACCGTAATAGTGTTGTAACCGCTACATTTATGCGCATTTTCGGAAGGCCGCTCGTTGAAATTTATGCGCCGAATAAATTTTATACGTCGCTCGCCCGCTCGCTCGTTCGTTCGCTTTTTAGCACGGTGATGCGCCGCGCACGTGTTCGTCGCCGAATATCCCGCATCGAATTTAATACCTCATCGCGTATTTATGAAAATGGCACGCACGAACGGCACCGGCGATGCATAATACACCGATTTGTTTGATTTTAATTAATGAGTTGACATCCGTTCGTTCGAATTTGCGGTAGGATCCACAAATTGCATCTGACACGAAATTATTTCGCCCAAGTGCGCAACGACGGCGGTGCAACGTTGAAGCGAATGAACACGCGATGATTCCGCCTGATCAGTTGCCATCGAAACATCCCAATAGGCGCGTGTGTTTCCATCTATGCTTTGCGGAAAAAGAAAAACATTTCTCAATATAAACGTTAATTGGTAAATGGAGCAACATGAATATTATATCGATTCATTCGTGCAAACTACTGAAATTGCAATAACCTCTCATTAAAAATTTCGCTCATGGAAATTTGTAAAATTATTATGCGCCGCTGTGCATATTTAAATCCCACGCCTGGTTGCGCGTTAAATAACCTAGCCGTAAAAAGATTAGCAGTAAATTATTATTATTATTATTATTATTATTATTATGAGGCAAAGAGTTACATTTTGACAGAATTATGTGGTAGAAACTTTATCAGTGCACATTAACTTAAACTGACCCTCCCATTCTGGATAATGGGCTAGTTATCAGGTCGAATATATAATCTCTATAAATTCGTAGAACAAACGCGTGTACGGAACCGCGTAGTGTAACGTTATACGCGGACCTTTTAATTTTCCCGTTCGCTGAAACGATCGCGAGGAGCGGCATCCGCTAGGTAAATGTTTGGAGAAATTTTAATTTTGTTTTATATTATACATTCGACTCGCTTTCGCGAGAGGGATGGGACGGGAGATCGACTCGCCGTTGTCCGGGCGTATATCGGGGGGATGGACGGCGTATATACCGTCGCCGTCGATGTGAAACAGCGATTCCGGCGTATCGGGGCGGAAATTGCGGGGGAACGTACGTACGGCGACAGCGTGTTATTTTACAGCCAGTTATTATTTCATTTGCAAGATGAGACTCGCAGTCACACATCTCCATTTTCTAATAACAATGGCCTGTAATTTCGTGACGATCGCGCTGTTTATTCTCGCGTGCGCGCGCGGAACGGCCCGGCCGGCCGGCCGACCGACCGACCGACCGACCGACCGACCGACCGACCGACCGACCGACTGACCGCATGAATATTCCTATAAGCAGCTGAATTGTGCTCGTCAGAAAATCTGTATCCGCCATAAATTATATGGTGCGGTCGCGGCGAGTCGCTCACCGTCCCCGAAAGATAAAATATTCAGCTTTGATATGGAAACGCGTTATTACCATAACGTCGTCGCGCGATTCGATTCCGTTTCCTGCTTTAATCAGTGCGATAAATCTAATGCGCTTCGATCCGTTAACCCGTTCCGGATTACAGATATACATAGATGAACGATACGTGCATACATATCCCGTTCGCAATATCGAACTTCTCATGAGCCCGCAAAAGTGTTGCGTAGTAGCAATAATAATAATAATAATAATAATAACAATAATAATAATTGTAAATAATTTTTGTGGCGGGATCTCATAAAGGGGTTGGCCGGGGAAAAAAAATTTCAGAATTTTTTAGCGATTACAAAACGAAATTGCTTTTCATGCAATTACGTTATTAAAAGAGCTATTGAGCCATAAATTTGTTATATTTCGATATGCAAAAGCTTTACCGCCGCCAGGGCAAATAGCGCTGTTGAAATAAACGCGATTGCAGGAGCTCGCCTGAGCTTGTGCAGTGAGAACGTTTGGATACTTCCGTGATATCAATGTGGGAGAATTTAGCGTGTTGTCCAGGAAAGATCGCAGCTGATAAATGTTGTTTGCTCCAGATATTGACGCGCCCGTTGGCAGCACGCCCGTTTGCCGGTCTTTTATCTGGACATGCCACTTTTCGATCTCGTCACACGCCGGATTTTTGTGTTCCATTGAACGCTTTTTGTTCCGATGCTTTTCTACCTTGCAGAATCGTTTAATATCAATCGCATTTTAAGCCAAACATTAATTTCATTTGACGAGATTAATTGAAAGGAAATCGATCCGCTGTCATATCCCTCTATTGTATTCCTTTCAATTTTTGTATTTGTGTAATCGTTTATTTTTAACGAGCGCCTCTCTCTCTCTCTCTCTCTCTCTGTCTCTCTCGGCAGCGATCCACGAAAGTTTTCAATGCTCGCTTTTATGTAAATTGGCATGTATGAATCGTCGTCTCAACTATTTTTTTTTCTCCAAACAATTAAATTTAAATAATAAATTCGCTTCGTTAATTAATTACCTTAACGTTTAGCGTCGAAGCTACTTTCGCCTCGATATTTTCGCTGAAAGAAAGGTCGACCGCTGGAGCTTAAGTTTGAACCAAAGAATTTGTTATTTAAATGCGAACCGATGGAACTGAAAAATTTTATAAAAACACCGTCGTGCAAAAACAGGCGGTGCAGAAAGCAAATGTTGAACTTGGAGAGAATAGAGCGTGTTTTTCAATTCGCATTCTCTCAAAACAAGACGAACAAAGATTATAAGCGCCGGGTCACATAATTCGAGGTCCGCTTGAAATGGATGAGGAGGCACTCTCGTAGATTAAGGACAGTTTGAAGCGGAGCAGCAAAATAAACGCCGGAGTACGCCGGTGTCACTTCAAATCGCAATAAATGATGGATCGCCCTCTGCCCAGGGTATCGGCGCGCCTGGGCGAGCTCGAAGGGGGTGCATTATTCTCGGTCGTAATCTCGGCCGCTTCCTCTCGCGACACAGGCAATTTACGCAGCTCGTAATTTTTTTTCTTCTACCTTCGGCTTCGCGCGCGAACGGAATGCCAAGCCATATAGGTCACCGTAGATCGTCCGATTTGCGTGCCTCCATATCCGGGTTATCCTCGCTAGGGGAACTCGCCCGTTTTGTCTCGTCTCTCGTTTCAAAACGCACGGCGCGGCCTTTAATTAGATTAATTACTGGTTTTGCGTGCGCGCGCGCGAATTTATCCGACTCTCCGTCGTCTTTTGCAAACGTTAATTTTTTTTTCGCTAAGTATTGTCGGCGAGTGTTGTTTTTGTTTAGTTGTTTTTTTTCTTGCTCCGTATACGCGTGATACGTGTGTTTGCTTCTATGCAAATGATTAGTTACTCGCGATTGTTATTTTTTTCCTTCGTTTCCGAACTCTGATTCGCGATCGACTTTTTCTATTTATATTTGTTTAGAAAACCTATTTCCAGTTATTTTAACTGTGTATTTGTTAAAAGTATAGAGGAACGTGGTGTTCCTTTGACCGGCTGTGTCCTTTGATCATGTTATCCTGTGAAACTGTCTATGTATGGAACATTTATTTGTGAAACTAAAAATATATAGTTGACAGTTTGATTACCAAACGTGCTTTCAGGACCTACAATTTTAATAATAAAGGAAATTACGCTGCTATGAGAAATTGCTTGGGTATACATAGTAAATAGTTTTAAATGAGTTTCTTAATCTCATAAAGTGCTGCATATACATTCCATCTCATATTTGAATTGTCTATATTATTAAATAGTTATTTAAAGTAATTGTTTCAAATTTAGCAATATTAACTTTTCTAATTTATGAAACGATAAATGGAAAATGAGCAAATATTTGCACTTTGCACCAGCAATGTATTGTGCCTCGAGAAAGATAAAGTAAAGGCAAAAGTCAAGCTAAAGTTTTGAAAAATATCATAAGGAAATTTTACTTTTGTTAAGAAAAATTGAATTTATAATACGGAATTATTACTGTCGCTCTTATATTATTTGAATTAATTTTCATGTATTTTCTTTGAAACTCTGTATGCAAGGAACCGTTAAAAGTATAAAATGTTTCTACTTATACATATTTTTATATTGATTAAAGATTTTAATGTTTTGAAAATGTATTTAAACAAGTATCAATTTTAATACTTAAAAAAATATTTTACAATTCTGCATTGAAAAAATGTTTCTTCCAGTCAAATCATTACCTTTAAATTTATATAAATTAATTATATAAATTATTTATTAAAGATTTAAATAAATATTAGTATAAAAATGATTTATTTTTAAACTTGGGAAATATTTGTTTTAATCCAGGAAACGACGTTGAAAAAATATTTATTCGAAAATAAAATTTTTTTTGTGTGTATTTTTGAACATGAAAATAAGAAAAATAGTGATCAAAGATACGCCACCTTTCGCTACGCAAGAGAAAAGAAATAAAGAAGCGAGATATTAATATCGCGACGGAATAAAATCAGAGCGACATCCTGTCGCTCTCATCACTGGAAACTACTTCAATTCATTAAATTGAGCAATCGATTAATCTAAATGAGTTTCGTCTTTCACTCGACGCTTATACGGTGAATTATAGAGATTAGACGAAGTACCCTCGTCAAGCAACTCGGTCCGGAGCTTTGATCGTGTCGGATAATATCGCGACGACAATGTATGTACATTAAAGGCCACATAGGATACAAAGGTATATACCGAGTAACCTAAACCCATAATGAGATAATGCTCTTGATGTATGTAATAGTTCCACGCATGGGTGGGGAGGGTTTTGAAGCCAAGTAGACACTGATGAGAGCCAAGTCGTGCGATGCGTTTAATCGAGTTGTCACGTTCCAGGAAATTCAGATCCTTAATTAGCGCTCCCTATCGTTTTCTGATCGAAGACCCGTCGTTTCGAATACAATGAATGTCTCGGCAACGGGTTAATTTATCTGGCAACGGGCTAATTTATCTGACCGCAAGATAGTAGCGTACACCCGATGCCTCAGCGTCTCTCAGTTACCCGAGTTTAGGATTTACCTATCTCAACCGGCGCGAGTTTGACTTAATGCAACTTCGCCGGGGGTATCGGGGGAATGAGAAGTCCTCCGTATCCATTATGGTACTCCCCCCCGATCGACCGATGTCCCGCTGCGGTAAGTGCGAAATTATTCGATCGCGTTCGCTCGGAATATCCGCGTGGGTGAGGCGAAGTCGTGCGGCATAACTTTTAGTTGCTATTTTTAGTAAGCACTCTTGCGTCCTGGTAAGTAGCGCAGTACGTGTACGTACGTGGAATTTGCGACGCTGCTGGGGGGAGACTGCGAGCTTTTAAATCGTTTCAACTGAGAGTGTGTGATTTGCCGCTAATAGAATTGCGAGACACTTACCGTGAATTGGTTTGGCGAAGCGCACCGTCGTCGCTCGCTCGCCTGTTGAGCGATACCTTAGAGCTGTGTATACGGAATATGATTTTATGCTTACTCTGCAATCTCTGTCTTTTTTCCAATGGCTTGGCTGCGTCGATTTCTCGACTGGAAAAAATTTTTTTCGACGTAGAGACATGAAGTAACTTGCTCTGCGCAGCTGTGTGTGTTTTTTTTTTGTTTCGTTTTGAATGTTGTTGGAACGAATTTTGCTAGTCGCTGAAACCAGAAATTTTGCATGCTGAAAGAATTTTGCTACTCGCTCTCTTCGGATTCGACTCCCCCGTCGAATCGGCTGACCGATTGCTATCGTGCATTCGTTTCACTTGCAGCGACGGCTTCCAACAGCACAAAACTTTTTCGGAGTCGCGCAAAAGAGAGGGAAAGGAAGATTAACCTAGTGACTGGACCGACACCGTGTAAGCCCTATGCGTCAATCTACCAAAAACCTCCGGCTTATCCGCCCTGGCTTACCCGCTAATTCGGAGTACACAGCCTGTCAGTGAGAGAAAAAGAATGGGAATTCTTCGGCGGTTTCTCCCGTGTATCTGTGTTTTTCATCCAACGCGAAACTTGCCGCTCGCGTCAAGTTTGCGCGGCGCGCACCCGCGCCCGCCGCGCAAGAGAATTCCGCGAAATATTGAGTCGCTTTTATCGGATATCGCAAGTCTATTGACTGCACCGATAGTTTGTTCTGCCATTGGCACGGGAGTAGTACAAACAACAAATGTGTTGCGCATAAACCAGATACACGTAACATTGCTTTTTCCGAAAAGCCGATTTCATTCACGCCGGCTTGAGTAGTTTGTGTAGACGAGAGCGATTCACTCTGTCTCTCTCTCTCTCTCTCTCTCTTTCGGAAAAAACAATTTTCGCATACACATGTCGATCGATCATCTTCGGGTTTATGCACTTTGTTTGCCACATCTCTCGCCATTTCTCGCATCGCCATCTTTTTCCATCCGTCCGTCGATCCGATTGCAGTTATCGTTGCAGAGAAGGGAATGAAAAGTAACGAAGCTGGAGGCGTGTGTGTGCGTGACACGGAGCCCGGGGATCAGATAGAATTCGGGGCACGGATCCTTCGTATTCAATCAGCCGTCGCGAGTTGCGACAGGGAGATTTTTCACGGAGATACGCGAACACCCTCGTTCGCGAGAACGCCTAACGGTTTGTCACGACGGGGCGTATACGCACTCACACGTCGCGCGACTGACAAATCGCGACGTGTTTGACTTGCGAACGGCGAATCGCGGTCTCGCCTTAAGCCTCGGGACACGCGGACGTTTATATATCTTGATACGTTGTAAAACTTTCAGCCTGGTATCCCGCCGAAGCGGCGTCTGAAACCGACGAGAGTCAGATACCTCTCGCCGGCAACTGAAAACAATGGGGACGGAAGTTTTCTGCCTCCGCTGTTCCTAAGTGGTGAGAGACGCTGTATGGTAGGACAACATACTCGAATCGATAAGTGCGCGCCGTAATATATATATATATATATATATATATACACAAGTGTATATACATACGTATATCTACGGTGTATACGCGGCTAAAACGAAAGATGGATTGAGAATTTCCTTTGTGCAAAACATTCGCGTTAATTTTCTGCTCTCTGGAGCGCACTGTCTGTTTATCCGTATTCGACGTCGAATTTTCACGCAGCGGATTCGTAAAAGCTTTCTTCCTCTCTGACACATCGTCTATTGAAAGCATCGCAATATTAAAGAATATATTAGATAAAAGAAGATTTTATTTTCTACGCGTATCGTACGTTCGTACGTACACGACACATGTGCAGGAAATAGCTAAAATAGTGTGAAGAACGTCTAGGAAATATTATTTTTTTAATTGACAAGATATCAATCGACATTGTTTTTAAGGATGTGTAGGACATTTCTCAAAAGAAAATTTTAAACAAATTGCAGATTGTTTTATATTGCATTTGAAAGTAGTAGATAAAACATTATTTCAATGAAAAGTAGACGTGTGTTCTAATGAAATTAATAATGAAATAATGAAAAAACTTTGAATTTTTTTTATTTGAATACTGTAAACATTCAAGATGATTTATGTAAAGTTTTATTGCGACGCAGAGATCGGTACTTTAAAACGAACAAAATTTATCTATTTATTTACAAAATAATTAAACTGATAATTACAATCAATTTGAATATTTAAAGTACTTACGGAAAAAATTGAGGTTTTTTAATGTTGTAAAAATATGTTATTAAATAAAAATATAGTCTCGTTCACACAATTTTCATACGTGCATAGTTTATTTGAAGTGTTAACTTTAACATATCACCAAATCTTATCTTTGTTTGGAATAAGGCAATATTTAAGAATCACTAACATTGAATTTTTCAGTCGATTATATGAAGATGCGAAATCACAACTAGCGATTGGATTGCGATCATGATTGGCCATTGACGATTACTTTTCAACCAATCAGGGCAAAACGATCATCGTGATCAATTGAGATTAATAACCGCCGTTTAGAACATGCTCTATTTTATAACCGTCAATCACAGTCAGCAGCAAATCGTAGCCAATGAAGTATAGCGTTTTAATCACGTTGCAGATGCGCAGCCAAATTCTCTCGTTGATACATCTTGACAATTTCTCACTATATATTCCAGAAACATGACGAATATCAGCCGACAATTTTCGCTTCTGCAGACGTTGCCAATATTGATTAATATTGACATTTTGCTAGATCTATCTTTCATTCCGGACACGAGATATGCGGTCGTAACGGCCACAATTGCCGACCACAATCGTAAGTGTGATTGGATAATTGTGAATCGCTAATCGCAATTCAATTGGCACGGAATTGGCGCGATCGCTATTGCGATTTGATCTTAAGTGATGCCGGAGGAAGAAATATGCTTCGAAACTTTCAACGTTTTTCCCGGTTAACGTATAATTCTGTCTAACTTAATTAGCAAGTCACTGCGAATAATTTTAAAGGGCAGCGCGAAGAACGGGGATTTTCTTCTCCAATATCTCTTAAAAGGTATTTCGCTAGAAGAATGGTACAACATTGCACTCGTCGGCGTGTGCTTGCATCCTCCTGGTTTATGAAATAAGTAGGGAAGGAAAAAATCCACGAGAGAAACGAAATCGTACAACGTAAAATATAATTTTTTTTTTAATTGAACAAAAACTCAATGCGTAAATATTGATTAACACTTGTAAGAAAACTTTGGAAAATCCATTTTAGAAAAGTCAACGGTTGGAACGGAAAACACGAGTCGTCTTGGTTGCCGTCCAAATTCGTTTGTTACCCCGTCAATGAATTTCACTCGTGTCAGTTGGCGTTCGAATTTGAATTCTTCCGAGTGCGTTTCCTTGGAAGTGAATCTACCGACGCGCTGGTGGATTATTTAAGCATTGTCTGATCTCATTCCAAACACAGATAAAGTCTATATTAAAGACAAACGATTGCGCGAATCTCTCGTTAATGAAACAAGTGGTATCGTCTCAGATTTATATTTCTGCTATCTCTCGTGTTGTTAAACGACTCTATCTCTTGCAAAGTTAAAAGATTATTAATTAACCTTGTAATTAGAGTATCTTCGTCCAATATTGCCGGTTTACGGTCCGCCGGTGCTTCTTACAAACTGCTCGACTGCATTTACTGCATTGTGGAGCTTAATTACTCGCCAAACACAATCCACCCTGTTCCGCTTTCATGTTTACAGTCCGGCTGCATTCTGCAATTAGCGATGGTCACCAGACTAATAACATTTGCGAGAGTCAAATCAAAGCGCGCCCGACTCTGAAGCGTTGGAACACTTTACGCGGACGTGTAACAATCAAGGCTGTTTTCAAAGTAATTATTCGCATCGGATATCATTGATTAACTCCTCGAGGGTGGCGGACAACATTTAAATCGAGGCCAGTCTAATGATCGTCGGGGGCTCTTGGTGCATCGGTTCGAAGGTATATTTCAGATTATCTTCGCGTCCCACACGCGCGCACGGCTACGTGTTCCATTTTCAATGGATAGAGATAAGTATCGATCAAGCGCTTTGCGAGCGCTCGCAAGCAGATCAGGCGGTCTGTAGACACTGAAGAATAAATAACTCGCGATGCACGCCGGAATCGTTAACTGCAATCAGTGCTGAGTCGACTCGCAAAACGACCACCGTTCCTTCCCTCCCAAGGGCCAGTCGAATAACGAAGAGGTGCAAAAAACCCTCCTTCTCCGACGAGAAAAAAAAAAGAACGAGCAAATATTTTTCCATTTAATGA
The DNA here is from genome assembly GCF_016802725.1 of Solenopsis invicta. Classification (NCBI taxonomy): domain Eukaryota; kingdom Metazoa; phylum Arthropoda; class Insecta; order Hymenoptera; family Formicidae; genus Solenopsis; species Solenopsis invicta. The sequence goes on from NC_052667.1 coordinate 6,425,113, forward strand.
AAACATTCGTGCGCTCTGTACGTGATCATTAGAAAAGATAAAAAAAAAAAAAACAGAGAGAGGGTCGTCCCGTTTTGCCTAGCGTGCAGCTGTTGTTTGTCGGTATTATTTACGCGGAGCATAAATTACGTCTCTGAGCTAGTTACGTAATTATCTTGTAGCACTTGCAGTTCCCGCAGAATTTACGTGGGCGATTTTGCATAATGGCCGCGTTTCATACAAAGTGTGAGCCCGAGCTGTTCTCTAACAGTTTGGAAATTCGACGAAAGTTTAGTGCGCCAGTCAGTCGTGTAACTATATCGCAAGTACGGAACAATGGGTAGTTAGACGTCGTCGCGTTGCGTCGCGCGTCGGCTCTTAAATTCTCCCCGAACCTGATCAGAGCGCGGCAGAGAACGCGAGACCCGCTCCCCCCCCCCAAAAAGGCGCCCTTTGTGTTACGTACAATCTACGACGTTTACGCTGGATTCGCGAGAGAGGAGGAGCGAAGAGTATAAGGAGAGAAACCCCGTTGTTTGTCGAGCGTTAAGCCGAAGAGCTAAGAGCACGGCCCTTACGTTTCACGTCGGTATTTCGACGTTACTTCGGTTTACGATTCAGGCAGCGGGGGGTGGAAGAAGACGCTCGGCGTGGAAAACGCGCGAATAAACGGAGGAGGAAGCGCGCGGGAAAGAGGAAGTGGAACGAGTCGAACGGCGACGGCGTCGTTGCAGTCGCGTTTTTATTTTACGGCGCGCGTATATCCGGGTTCCTCGTGTATGCTAAGAGACAGCTTTGAAATCCCGCCTCCTTTACCTACCCCCGGCGGTGGTGGCCGCCGATGTTTTCCTACGTCGACGGCCGCCACGGTCCACCCTCTTGCTCGCGCGACCCTTACACGCTACACCCACCCTCGGTGTATACTTTGAAGCTCGCCGGGCGAGCTGCGGGAGTAATCTGAGAGCTCGGTACACACGGGCTCGCGCTGGATACACGCTTCATTCATAATTTACAGATCGCTGGAATACTGTGACGGGCAGAGCCCGTCCGCCGTTCCTACGCGTCTTTGCGCGCCGCACACTGTATCGGAGCATCGGAATCAGTGGACACGATATTTTTCTTGCGACGGCGGATCGATACCTTCGTACCTTCCATGCGTTTTAAGATACAGCTAAACGCGAATAATTTCTTCGCCATGAAAGAGTTGCGGTAGCTAGCTGGTCCCTTGTTGAAAATTTGCCTCGACCGTGTTGTCGAAAATAATTCTCATTCAAAAATTATGGACGCGATAAATTATTGCACCGCAAAATATATCGCGAACGGGCATTTTCGAGCATTTAATATTCACGGATATTCGGAGTAAAAATGTACATATGTTTCAATGTTTAAATAGGACGAGTGTACAGGTAATGTATAGCTGAGGTATTACATATGCGAAAAACAACTATTAAATGTGCCAGATTAAACGTGCACAGGCAGACAATATGTTATGGATGTTCATCGTGTAATTTCAAAGCAAGCACGAGCAATGTTTCATCAACAATTTTAGAATTGTAGCATTGTTGGTGTTCGAGTGATGATGACGAAGAAAGTATCAATAGAAATATTATTGATCGATTTAAAAGGTTTCGCTTTATTTCATAGTTTGAATAAAAAATTCACGATTCTTTTTTATACCCAGAGAAAAGTTATGTTTAAATCAATTCTTCATTTCATTTCTTTAACTTGGTTATTTCTTAAGTCAAAATAAAAATACATTTAAGAAAAAAAAATAAATTGATTTGATTTAAAAAAAAGTTGTTATTTTGTGTGTTTTTTTTTAAGTAAATAAATTATTCTTTTAATTAATTCGTTTAATTTAAACAAATAATGTTATAATTCAAAGAAAGTACTGACAGAAATGTAAGAAATAATTTAGTTATTCTGATTTTGAAAATGTATTTCTTTCGTTTAAAAGAAAAAAAAAAAAAAAACATTTGCCCTGCACAACCCAATTATTTCTTTAACTCTAATAAAGAGGACAATTAAAAAATTTCTTGAAACCAAAGAAACCTTTCTTGAACCGTGCAGCAGTGTACACACTTCTTTAATTGAAACAAATATTTTTTCTTTTTTTACTCGAAGAAACTTTTCTCTCGGTGTAGTCGGTGACCGCTGATTTTATTGTCTGCCGGGTCCGTTCATACACACCGTTGCCTTTTATTAAACTCAAACTGGTTTCTACACATTTCGTCTTTATTTCGTACCTTGCGCGCTGCGGGTAAAATTTTTATCAGAGTAATTGTGACGATCTCGCGGTGACTTTCCGCTTTTGATGTGTCAAAGTGCAATGCACAATTATATCAATCCCGTTTTCATCCGTGTGTTTCCACCGCTATCCCTTTAATATTTTCATGCTCCAACGAGTTTACACGCGTTACAACCCTGGTGTCTTTATATTTTACCGATTTTTTTTCACATTTTTCTGCGCGCGCAGCGGGAGTATTTCCTTTGTTCTTATGATTATTATTTTATTCTTCGGTTATTTATTACCGCGCAATTCCGACAAATGATATCGCGGTCTACATTCTATCTCCGTAGCGTTTTTTTGATCTTGTTTTATCCGTTTTCATGGCTGTTCTTTATTGCGTTCTTTTTGTACAGTTTCGAGGATCTCGTTTCCTCCTTTAAAATTTTTCTAACTACAAATCCGCAAATGTGTACGCGCGCGCGTGTGTGTGTGTGTGTGTGCGTGGCTCGGAGGCGTTTTAGCTCTGAGTGAATTCCTTTTTAAAATTTGCCAGTAGAGTTTTCGACTTACATTTACGCGAATCAACAACATTATTTCACGCTAAATGCGAAAAGAATTCAGTCCGTTACGTCGTTTCGTAACACGTAATGCGCAACATGGGTAGCAAAGTGATCAATAATCGCACAAAGAAGCGGAATACAAAACGAATAATGATACCGTCCCGTAGGTCTTAAGCTCTTCGATTCGGGATAATCTCTTAAGAACTTTTGTTTTTGCCCTCGACGAGAATGACGTGACTTTGTTCGCTGTATTTTCCACAATGACGCAGCTCCGTGAGACGTCCGTCGTGTCATTACGGATACGTTCTTGTTGGATCTCATCCCCTGGATAGCGTTCAGGCGCCTGTTCGAACCGCAGAAAATTGAGACGTAGATTACCGTCGACCGAAGCGACCGTCAGGCAGTATCATTAGCAACAGCGCGGGCATTGAAATTCGGTTTGACGGAAATTGGGTAACGTGACCACCGTCGTGCCATTAAATGCCGGCTCGCGGTGTGTAGCTTTGCGTGCTATGCCAAATGTCGCGGAGAATGCCGCACTCGATAAACGATGGCGACGTGGAAGCAGCACGGGCATAACAATGTTTCCGATAGCGTTATCGTCACGAGAGATTCTCGCTGCAATTTTGATCCCTGAGATTCTCGCGTGATACGTTTCCTCGTTATTTTCTCGGTATTTGTTATTTACAGCGCATATAAAAAGTAAAGCGTCAATTTAATGATTTTATTTCGACATTATGGCGACCTTGAATTTGCAAAATTAAACGTTTCTCAAATTTATCTGTTAATAAAATTACAGAAAAATTTAAACAAATTTCTTTTTTTTTTGTAATTATTGTAATACGAAATTACTTTCTCAATCATTGCTGATACTTAGGAGGAAAAGTAGAGGTAGTAGGAAGATACTTTTAATAATCTTTTTAATAATCTCTCTAAATACTTCTTTAATAATTCCTTAGAATTATGATACTCTTGGGATTGTACTCTTAGTAGATTGTATTTTATATATTAACACAGAGAAAGGTGATGTATCTTCGATTATTTCAACATTTTTCATTCTGTAAGTTCTATTTTGGTCTAAAATACAAAAAACAATTCTAAAATTTTCTTTTAAATACCGATACATAAACTTTTTTGAAGATTTAATTGTTATTTTTCTTTTTTAATATCAGAAAAAAAATGAATTTTAGTCAAAAGTACAGCATAATGTATCTCTGATCAGTATACATAAAAAATGTGTATAAAGGGAAGCTAAGATATTTGCATATTTTTATATTTATATATTTTTAACGTATTTTATATTATATGAAGTTACAAATACTATCAAGATCGAAAGTATTAAATTTTGAATAAATTTTTCTAGATAACTACTTAACAATTCAAATAACTACTAGACAATTCAAATATAGGTAAGAAAAAATATACATTCAATACTTCATGAGATTAAGAAAACTTTTTAAACTATAATACTCACTTCATATATACTCATACAACAAAAATAAAGTTTTCTCTTGTATCTTTTTCAAAACTGTACCTTGATTTTTACCTTTGCTTTATCCTTTTCAAAGTATAATATTTATTACTAGTTAAAAGCACGTTCGCTCATTTTCTATATTTATTAATTTTATAAATTGTAAGTTGAGATTGACAATATTGAACTTTAAACTTCTCTGTATAACGATTTAACAATATAGACAATTGAAATATAAGACAGAATATATATATAACACTTTGATATTTAGAAAATTTTTTAAATTACCTAATTTTGTCTATACTCGAACAATAAATATGTTCTTTATAAAAATTTTAGATTCGTCATAAAGCAGTTTGATTTAACTATATATTTTTACTTTCACAAATGTTCAATAAAGGATTTTACACAATAAAATGGTCAAAGGAACATTACCTTCCTCTACGTTAACACGCGTTTAATTACATCGATCTATAATTACGATTTGTATACATTTTTAAATATTTTTCCAAACTTTACAATCGATTTTTTGAATATATAATAATTTTTCTTTAAAATTATAATATTTACTGCCTACATCGACATTAATGACGTTTTTGAATATTTAAACGTTAAAGTTCTACGAATTCGTGAAAATCATTTCAATCTTAAATGATACGTAACGATTGGGATTGTCAACCTATATTTCAACAGAAGTAAGAACATCAAAAACGTTCTAAGCAATTTCCGACTCGGAGCGTAGTCAACTGTTTTGTCACCCGACACGATTTACTTGAGAGATTTTATTTTCATCTTGTCAACACGTCTACTCTAGAAAATAGAACGTTTTGCTATTTCCGTGTAGGATACGTGGTGCATCGCTCGGAGGATCTGTGAATTTCAACTTTAAGGCCACCGAAAGAGGTAGAATTTCCGTTTGCGCTTCTAAAATTAAATTGGACGAGTCCTTTTTATTTCCCACCCGAGCTTTACCTCCTATTCAGGCCTTCTATTCGCGCTCCTTATTTCGGACGTCCAGTATCCGTAACATAGTGAGAAACGGCGGGGCCTTCTGGTGCGCCTTTGTAAAGCCTCAAGCAGCTTTTAATTACGCGGAAGTTACGGGACGGCGCGCTTCGCGCGAGCGAGCGGTTACTTCGCTGCCCGTCGCCGTCTTCTCGTTGAGAAATTTAATTAATCGGATATCGGGTCTCGCCGCTTGTCAAAAGTCCCTTATCGGGCTCTGTGTCGCCGTGATTCCACGCCCTTCGTTCGTTCGCCTTCGTATTGTCGTTCGGATTTCTCGACAGATTGCGGACACCCGTACACGACATCGTCCGCCCGGCTTGTTCCGCTTGAAGCGATATCGATAACGCCGCTATCTTGGCGGCCGCCACGAAATGACGGGGAGCCACCTTCGGCACGAAATATCTCGGCATTATGGCAATCTGTTGTACCCTCGTTGTATCCGTTTTCTTTGAATGGACAACTTTGTCACGTACACTCGTGTGGAACTTCCGTCCCTTTCGTCCCCCTCGGGCAACACAGATGTGTCTCTGTAATATATACATGATTTGACGAGGATCGATTTTACGGTTTCCGGTTCCGTTATTTATTAGAAATGTGCGAACTGTTATCTGGTAAGATTCGATTCGATTCGGGTTCGAATCTTTCTCGAATTATTCGAAAATTTCGAATTATTCGGAAATTTCGAATTATTCGAAACATTTTGAATTCAAGTGGTTTTGAATACGAATCACATATACTGACAATCTCATAAAGTCACATTTAAAATGACTTTATACAATCAATATTATTTTAGAAATCTTGTTATCTTATTATTTACTCTATAAACTTTGTGGAGTGATACGTCATTCTAAAAGAGTGAAAATTGAGCTTGTGCAATTTTTCAAGTGAACTTTTACTCTATGAGATTTAAAGAGTAGGAGAGAGTTGCTAAATTTATGAATTAAAGTAATTAAAAATATAAGGAATTATTAATTAAAAAATATAATATCTGTTTCACTAATAATTTATCGAAAAGCGGTCAAATATTCAATAATTAATAAATAATCATGGAACGATAAGAGCATTGAAATAAAACTGGCTTGAATTTATCTTTGTAATTGACATACTTTTACATATGTCAATTACAAAGATAAATTCAAGCCAGTTTTATTTCAATGTTCTAACCGTTTCATAATTATTTATTAATTATTGAATGTTTGACCGCTTTTCGATAAATTTCATAACAATTACTAGTTTTACTATTATCATTTATCAATCTTACATTAGTATTATTTCTTTATAATAAAATTTTGTGGTGATACGAATTAGGAAACTTGATATAGTTTATAAAAATTTCGAATTAATTTTTATAATAATTTTGAACATGTATATACAATGAATGTAAAATATTCTACAACAAGCTTTCTATTACGAAAATATAATAATTCAAAATTAAATTGTATAATCCGTTACTATCGGCTATACAGTTGATGAAAAATTTACATCACATGTTACTCGATTTTCTAAAATACTGACAGCATACCGAAAATAAAATGAAACCTGTTAAATTTTTGTCTACATTACTTATTTCTTATTTCCTTTTTATTTTTGTTATCAAATGTTGCTTATATGAAATAAAAACGTGAAATATTGAATCAATACGCTTTAAGAGACCAACGCACATCCGGCAACTTTCTCTTACATATTAAGATTCAATCTAACAAGACTTAGGTTGTTCGTTAAAAGTTATATCTTGACAATTCGAGTAAAATTTTGCCGATTCGTTTGAAATTCGAGCAACGAAATGTAATTCGATTCGGCGCACAAAAAAAACCCTCGACTCGCGCATCTCTATTATTTACCGTCCGCGTTCTCTCATTTCTATTCTCTGTAATGTAAAGTGAAAATCACGTTCTCGAAAAGGAAACTGCAAGGCGCTGCATGATAAATCGAGTTAGCATCAAACGAATTATCCGATTACCGTTGCAGTACGTCATGGAAATTTTCGCGTGCGACGCGAGACTGCTGATGATTTTATTAAAATTTTAATCGTCGCAGTAACTGCAAAGGATTTCATGGTACATTGAATCATATCGGCGCGCATCATCTTGTTTTTACACGGAACTAAGAATCCTGGTGCCGGCGACGTTACACGAGTACGATAATCCTCGCGCTCTGCATAAATACACGAGATAAGGGGATAAAATTCTCTGTGTATCGCATGCAACTTCCCGTCCGTGGTATACGCGCGAGGGACCCGCCGCTCTCCCTGGGGACGTTTGTTTTAATATCAGCCCCGTATAAATCGGGATTGGAAGTTTAACGGCGCGTCCGCGTCGTTAAAGAGTCTTGAAACGAGCGCAAGGTAATTATGTCGCGGTCGGCCGCGATAGGGCAAACGGGAGAAGATTACGAGCACATTGAAGTTTCGTAATGGACCTCTCCCCGCCAACCCGTTCCTTCCCTCGTTCTCCGTCATCCCTCTTCGGGGGGGGGCACAGATAAAAATCGTAACGATCTGATAATGCGCGGTCGACGACCACCCTCCTCCTCCCGTAGAGCGATCTAATTATAACGACCCCGAGCGAGCCGCGGGTATTTGCATAGTGGATATTCATATCGCGTTATTAGATAAGTTGATTATTGATCGTCTCTCGATTATTTAGCCGACCCGATTCGAAATGCATAAAGCGAACGCGCGCGCGAAACGACCGAAAATGTCAATGGCAAACGGTAGTATTGCTCTTCCTCCGCCCGCGCCCGCTTAATATGCGCGCGCGCGCGCGCGCCATTTCGCCGCCTGTTTCTCGCCTGAAATGCAAAATTCACTATTCACTCAGCCAGTATTGTTTTATTTACTCCGAGACTCTCATTTTCACGAGTGATAATCGAGGCGCCGTCGAGTGATCTCTCTCTATCTCGACACCATTTTTCGCCCCGGATAACACGTACCGAGTCAAGGCATTTTTGTTTCAGCGACGGTCGACTGCTAGAGGGAGATCAAATATTGGCGATCGATGGGCAGCCCCTAGACTCGAACATCTCCCATGAGCAGGCGATCTCGATTCTTCAGAAGGCCCGTGGTCTGGTTGAGCTAGTCGTAGCAAGAAGCGCCCAAGGTAATTACAGCTTTCGCAATTACAAGCTGCGAGCGGAATTCGCTTACGCCGCCCCGGCGGGAGATGAGGTCTCCCGCCGTCTTCGATTTGCAAGGAAGACGACGCCGGGCGTGACACGATTGTTGTTACCCCGAATGTAATAGATTATTCTACAGGATATTAGACAATTTCGCTGCGTGAGACATTTGCATGATGATCCTAAACACCCGTGGAGATTGCAAAATTCGCTTCTCTTCCCCATCAAGGGCGCGCCGCGCCCTCGTCCTTGCAATTTTGTAATTTCCACAAAAGTAACGAGCGTTGCCTCTTGCTCGTGTAACAAGAAAGACGCAGGTCTAGGACTATTATAATGCGCCCCCGGCGATGCAACATTGTTCATGCCAGCGTAAATGTTTGTTTTCGTTGAATTTCTCACGCCGTGAGAGAGTTAAATTAGTTTCGTTAACTTTTTTTTTTGGCTTGGCTGCTGCATATGGAACAGGAAACTCGTGCTGGATTGTTCATGCGTGTGTACACGGTGCGAATAACGCAGTTGTTCCGTGAGAATATCACTTTTACCAATGTTAACTTTTATCACTTTATCCAATCAAGTTTTATAAATTGCGTTAACAATTTCGTAAAGTTAATCGGGATTCGGCATTCATTCTGTATCAATTCTTCCAACGCGTCGGTGCAGCGTATTCTGTTTTTATTAACTAATTTCTGAAAATTTAGATGCTAAAATCAACTTCCATAGAGTGTTAATTAGTAAAAGTTAAATGAGAAACTTCTATAAGCTCTTGGTCGACGAAAAAGTCCCGAGAGTCTACTTCAACATCAAACTAGAAATTATATATTAACGGTATGTATATAAACGTATTTTTTTCACAGCTTTAATTGAAGAATTTCGTATGAAAACCAAACGAGTACAATTTTTTTTTTTTTTTTCAAATTTGGGTTATGATGCCAATTCATTCTCGGTCAGTAGCGTTACATCGTGACGCAATATTATTCTGGCAAGAATCAAAATGAAAGTATAACTTTAAATAGCTAATAAATATAAAAAACCAAACGACTGCAGAGGTTTTTGATTTTATTTATTTTTTTTTAGATTTTTAAAAATATTAATATTTAGAGTCCGAATCTTTGTTAGTGTATGTTCAAAGAAAAATTATCATATGTATTTATGTAAAAACAAATATAAAAGATATTCCTTAAAAGAAATTTTTAAAAGTTTGTAATAAAAAGTGAAAAAATTGTTGTTTTATATTTTTAAATAATATCTCTTTTATCATTTAAAAAAAAATAAAATAAAATACTGTGTAAAATATTATTGAATTTTTTTCCTTTTTTTGGGGTTTCCTCAAAAAATTAATTGAAGTCCACAACTTTATTTTTATATCTCACTATATGTTCCGAGAAAAATAATCATATTTATACAATGAGCATTTTGAAGATAAGTTTTCGTTTCTTGAAAATTACATTTTTTTGGACTTGTTTGATGTTTGTAAGAAATTCTTCAATTGTACTTTAATGTCATTTTTTATGTCGCATTTTATATTCGGGAAACACTATGAGTTTTTTTTTTATTCAATGTTTTATGTACGTTTTGATTGACGTGTGAAATATTTTGGGACGGAGGAGAAAGTTCTGGTAGAAGTAACTTATCTGAGAAGCTGTAGCTTTGCGGTTATCACACTCCTCACTGGAGTATCCAGCGTCGACGTAGAGTACGTCGTGCTCGAAATGGTTAAATAACGGACGGAACGTTGTGTACTTGCTATTGACAGACGTTGGGAGCTCTTTGCCAACGGATGAATTGTCCGGTGGTTCGAGTTCGACAGCGGCCGCAGGAGCAGCGTCGTCCATCGTCGGCGGCGGCGGCGGTGCCGTTGCTGGGAACAACCAGACAAGCTCCGACAAGGATCAATCGGCGTCAGCATCGTCCACCGTCGTTACACCGGGACCGACCCCGAAGTCAAGCCAGCCGGCTAGCACCACTTCGGCGGCGACCCCGACGCCCACGAATACTCCAACACCTACGCCGACCTCGACACCGGTACCTGGAGGCTTCGTTATCGAAAGGAGCCCCTCCGCTGTCAGCGACGCCTCCAAGAGTGGCTCTGACATGGTGGTGAGTCGCCGCCCTTTTTTTTTCTTCCTTTCCAACCTCGACCCAAGCCGCGTTTCCTCGCCCTTTTCTTTTTTTAGACGGCTTCACTGTGACGCGTTGTTTATAACGCCATAATTAGCGACTACCTCGTAGATCTGTAACTTTACGGCATTGACGAGAGCGATGTCATGTCAGCGTTGCAGATCGAATCATAGAACGATCGTCAGTTGCGCATTTGCAATGTTTGCTTAATTAAAAATCTAGATAATTTTTTAGATATCTCGGACTGAAGTAGAAGTTACACAGAAAATAAGAACATTTTTGTTTTAAGAATGTTTTATTTTCAAAATTATTATCATAAATATTGAAATAATATTATACATTAACGTTAAATATTGCTTCCTTGAAGAAATCTGTACAATTTTATCAAGAAAATTTATATCTTCATTATTCGATAATAATTTTTCTGACTTGAGAGGAAAAAATATCGGATATAAAATAACAATGTCTTTAAGAATTAAAATGTTTTAATATTGTTATTATGTAAACAATCTTCAAATAACTATTAAAATAAAAATATAACAATTTGCTGAAATTTAAGATTATCAAGTTCTTTAAAGAAGATTAAATTATATAACAAGATTGTTTTATATATAAGCAAGAATATAATCTCTTGTTTACATTTGAAGCAATGTTAAATAAAATATATATAATTTTAATTCGATATTAATGTTTGATACTGATTTTTCTGTGTACATACAACAACAAAAAAAGAAAAAGAGAAAGCAATCTCGTCCAGCAATTTCTCGTTTACAGTCAACATACGCGGGTAATTTATATTGACGTATCCTTTCTTTGATCATTTTTCATCTCAGCAGTCGTGCTCTTTTCCCTTTGTTCTTTCCCCTCTTTTTGCTCGAACGGAGGAATCTTCCCTCTCGGTGGAGACTATTGTGCTGAATATTTCTCCACGTAAAAGGCTGTTCTTCATTGGCTCTTAATAAGCGCGCTCCCCCTCCCATCCACCCCCCCGTTTCTCCCTCGACAGCCTTCTTATTTTATCGTGCAGCTCATAACCAGGCTTTCAGACCCGAGATCACCTTATGCGGACAAGCCCCGCGTCTCCCTCGGCCTCGAGGGTGCTCCATCTCGAGAAAGAAATATTTGGAGTCGCTCGAGTGGTGACACGCCGATAAAATCCCGATCGATAACCCCGGCATAATTGGCCTCATTTGGACACCCTTCCACGGCGCCCCTTCGCCCCTCCCCCCTTCCTTTTTTTATCCCTCTTTTCTGCCCTCTGCCGCGATAATAGGAACAGCGGCTACGACGGAAATAGAATTATTGGTACAGCCTCGCTGGCATCTCGGAGGCAATAGTCTCGCCAATAATATTTATCTTGTATCTACGACGTCGAACGTCGCCGGCGTCGAGGGGGTATTTTTCTATGAAATGTTATTATTAATTTGGCGCCGTGTTTAAGGGAGGATTATACCCGGAGGATCTTTCTATTTGCCCGAGTGGTACTTTTCGAAATTTAATTAGAGAACCTAATGGATATATATCTCTCTCTGCTCTATAAAGATACTCCTAACTCTTCCTAATATCCAGTAATTTCATTAAACCCTCCGAAGGGCGCGGTATCTCACAAATACACGGGGATAATGTCATATAATGGGCGTTGCAGTGGGGAGACTGGCGATGGGTTTTCGCAGTTAGGTACCCTCCCTCCCCCTCAAAAAAAAAGTTTTAGGTAAAAAAGACGTAGAATCCTATGGTTACTAGACAAATTACCGGTAGGGCGAACCTCCGAGACGTGAGCTTTCGCCACGCTCGGCGCGGAGGGTGGACGAGAAAATACTATTCATTCCGGCTGACAAGCAGTGTTTTCAACGGTACATTAAAAACATATTAATGTATGCCACGCTCATTAATTATAACGAGTAATTAAAGTAATGTAATAACGCGTTACGCGCCGCGGAGCGTGTGTACATACTCGCTGAATATAAATTTCCAAAGGCAATTCTAAATAATTAATTGCCCGGTTTACGTTCGAAGCTATCGGTTTTCGAAGGGAGGGGGGGGGAGGGGGAGAGGACCTTCGATTGGCCTCTGAACGTCCGTGGCCATTTTTCCGGATTCCTCGACACTCGGTGTACCTATAGATCGAGAGTCGCTTTTCTTTTTTCTTCAATCGTAGATAAATTGGGCTCTCCCTCCCCCCCCCTCCCCCGCTTCCGCCCTCTTCCTATCTCTCTCTCTACCTGTCTTCGGGCGCGATAATAGGAACAAGCGGCGGCGGACGGTTGCGACGGAAATAGAATTATCGGTAAAGAGTTTCGCTGACGCCCTCCGGGCGCAATGCTGGCTCTCTCTTTCTCTCTTTCTCTCTCTCTCTCTCTTTCTCTCTCCGTAGAGGCCAGGTTTGCGTGATCTTTAAAATTTATCGTCCATTACCGGCGAGACACCGCGGAATCGTTTATCCCCGCGGCGATGCCATTTCGACGGAGCATTTAATCGTAACAAATTGACACTTCCCGCGCTCGTATTAGATCTATGGTCCCGTGCGCGCTTCCCCCGTGCTTTCGGCATCGCCCCTCCCCCCTCCCCCGCCTCGCCCCGCAATCAATTTTATCCGACGAAAATGGAACGGTTTTTACGAATTAACGCTTTTTCGCCGTTGCTCGAAGTTTACACACGGTACGTCGGTCGGGTGGCCGTGAGAGCGGCCCGTTTATACAAAAAGAAGTAACGAGAATTTAATTGGAATTTAGTACAAACCGGAGTTTCAGACATTGAAATCGAGTATGGCTCGGTATTTAATCGTTGTTTGATACGGCCCGGTGAAAAAGAAAAGAAAAGAAAAGAAACGCGACAATTACGAGAAAATACAATCGCGCGGTTCACGACGGCGATTTCTGATGTTTATCAGTTCGCAAAGCGCATCGATTTTATTCGACGGTAATAAACTCGCGGTCGAGTGTCGCATCGTCGCGCGCGTCATTACTGAGAGGATCCGTGTATCTCGAAAGATGACTTTTCTGTCGAAAACTTCTGAGAGCGTTCGATCGCGCACATCTGCCTGAACATTTATTTTCCTATTGCCATTAAGCAAATGTCATAATATCCGATTGATGGTACGTCGGTGATTTTCTCGGTGACATTGAGATAAGAATGGGATTACAGACAACTTCCGACGTTGTCAATGGAACTCGACGGAAAGGCGATCGATCGTAAAACTTTATTGCCGATTACGTGATTGCGCCGGCGCTCACCGCGGCATTATTTAATGCGGTATTTTTTTTCAGTCCTTTCCTAGTTCCTGGTAGAGATATTAAATCGCTCGATAATTGCAATGATTTATCAATCGGTCGCAATAACAGTGCATTGTACATTATTAAGTATCACATCTCAGAGTATTACCAAAACTTTTATAGATCGTTCTATTATTACGCGATTATCTGTGCAAAGTTTAAGCACAGTTCTCTTATTGGTTTATTTATTTTGTTTGCTCTCGATTCTTGTATAAAATTACGTTTTACAATGGTTATTTGCAATTTTGATGAGGAGACATTACGAATTAAATCGGATTTTTTACGTAAACTGTAATAAATATTCGTGCAAAGGTACATTTGAATTCACGTACTCGTTTGAAAGTTATTCACTTAAAACTGACAAAAACAGGGTCATTTTCGCTGCATAAATCAATATAAGTCAATTTTTTCGTTATTTTCTTTTTTGCAGCTAATTTCAGAGCCAAAATATGCCATTCGCAATCAAAACTTTTTGTTGTTGATTACGAAGAAAAAAGAATAATTCTAACAATAAGAAGAGAGAGAGAGAGAGAGAGAGAGAGAGTTTCCAGTTTCTAAATTTCAATAATTTATAGGGTTAAAATATCTTTAATTCTATTAAGTCTACACGAAAAGAAGAATTTTATTGAAGTATCTGAAAATTTATTTAAACACAGATTTGAAAATAATTTTGTTACATCGTCAAAATAATTATGACGCTCAACCTGGTTGCTAGAATGTTAAAACTTTTTGCAACATTGCGCATTATGCTCGAACGCATCATAATTAAGTTGATAATCCAACAAAATTATTTTTTTATTTATGGCCAGCAAAATTTATAAATATTTTAGCAAAATTAATCTTCCCGTGCATTAATATTAAATATTATTGCATTTAATGTATAATTTAAGCTACAAATGCGAAACATTTGTCTTATTGGCTCATAAATCTTGTATTTTTATGTTTAAATTTTTATTCCATTTTAAATTATAAATATAACAATACAGCGAAAAAGATACTTAAATATTTATTTGTGGGATATCAATTTTATCTCATTGCAATAAATCTTTACTTAAATATGGCGAAATAAAATTTTATTCCTAGCAAATAAATCAATTAATCAGATAAATATGAGATATATTCTACTGAGAATATTTCGTCATCACAATCAAATTTTTTTGTGACCAATAAATATCGAAAGAAACGTCATAAGTGACATTTACTATTATTTCAACTTTTTTCTCAATATAATATCTGCAGTAAAAGAGAATCTTTATAATTGACTCACTTTAAATTTCACAAAATGAATGCTTTTGTAAAATGTGCTTGTTAATATTTTTCTCAATAATATATTCTTATTAAATATCCTCGTCACATTCTAAAAATATACTTAAGAGATTACTTTCTCTCGATACTGTTAAAATTACGAATTTTTGGCAATTTTTTTTTAAAAAGAATAATGAATAAATTTTTATATTTACGAAAATAACATATTTTATTGATTAATGTGTAAAAAAAATAATTGTTTAATATGGTGTTGACTTATTTAAATTGATTTTTACTGTTCTCGGACCTTTCGATAAAACACTCCTCTAATTTTAGTGCTCTAAAATTCTATAAACGAAATTTAAGAACAAAGAATTACGTATCTATTATAGAATGATAATGTTATTAAAGCCTGACGATTCGGATTTCGAAATTTTATGAGAATCAAAAAATTATCGAATTAAAAAAAATTCAATTTTGTCGACAAATTTTTAATCTTCAAATGTTTATAAAAATTTTAAAAATGGCGACAGGTCATAGAAAATTGCATTTTACGCAAGTGAAAAATCGTGTTTTATTAAAAAAGATTGAAAATTGTTAATGTTATCGCGCTGAGACTTTTGAAAAACACGATTTCGCGTTTAAAGTTCGGCAAAGAAAATTCATATGAAGAATAATCGTGTTTTTGGAGCAATTTTTCACTTTTTTCCTCCCTTGTAGACGCTGCGAAGAATGATTTAAGATTTAAAAACTTTGACTTTTTGAAAGTCGAGAAGATATGCAATCTCTCAATTATTTACTATCAAAGAAATATATATAACTGACACTTTAAAGTTACACGAAGCGAGTAACCGCGCTAACTGTTTATTTAAATCGACGATGAAGCTCGAACCGCGGTCAATACTGCCTCCGTCGAAAGAACGGGAAGAATGAACAGCGTAAATACATTCCGCATTAACCGCGATTGATTATCGGGTTCACTTCTCCCACCGCCTTTGTGACTAAAGGAAAAGTGTTCCCGACGTCGCTACGTCAGGGAAACGGAGCTTCCGACGGGGCTTTGCTACTTATCCCAAAACTAATTTCGGTCTGCGAGGAATGATTATCGGATATACGAAAGTTCAGAGAATATCCTGCCAGAAGTCTTTAACGACGTTGACGTGACTCGAGTCCCGGAGTCCGACGTGCGTCTCGACCCGGAGCGAGTTTCCAGCTTCGCGATTCGGTAAACGCGCGTCCGGTCGCATGTTTGATCTTCCGCTGGTGTAAGTGTATGTACTCGTTGTACATGTGCACATACGCGCGCATATGCCGCGGGCACGCGTTTGCACGACACCCGCAATGTAAATCACTCTCGGCCTTGTCCCTCTGTCTCTCCGCCCGCCTCTCGACTCTCCGGCTCTCTCGTTCCGGTCCGCGGGAGCGCCGGAAGCTCCGCGGAACATCCGAGGCAACGTCCCCCGCGGTTGCGTGGCCGGGACGCTCTTTCGCCGTTTCCACACGTGGCGCGGGTCCTTGTTTGCGCGGTGCTCAATTACCGGATCATAAAACATTCATCGGATTCGCGTTTTAACGAGCCAATAACTCCGAGACGACCGACCGCGCAACTGGGAAAAAAAAAATGCTTTAATTAAATCCGGCCTGGAGATAAATTGTCCGATGTGCGCGTAAGTTGGAAGCCCGCGAAACGCACTCGAGCCAGCAAATTAAAAAAAAGAAAAACAAAAACTTTCCTTCCGATAACAATCAACAGTCTCCCTTCGGATATTTCAGAGTACTTATCTGCGAAAATGAACGGATTATCTCGCACACAATAAACGCGCAATAAATGAGAGTATGCTTTGTAAAGAGAAGCGAAGCTTGTGGCACAATTAAATCCCATTAATTTTTCGACAGTATCGCGATGCGCCGGGGATGTATGTGTATTCGCGCGGGCAGGCGTGCGATGAAAAATTGATCGAAAATCTTGGCCGCGACTCGCCGGAAATTACGGGCCATTGTAAGCGTCCTGTAAGAGCTATCGGAAATCGGAGCGTTAATATTAAATAGCTCGTTAATTGTGGCCGCGTGTACGATAACGAAGCAAACTCTAGAGAACCAATCAAATTTAATGACCTAACATGTTGCGGACAGAGATTAGTACGTTGCTTTTGCTTGTTCTATTGATTTTAGATAAATTACGAGTCATTGATTAAGGGAACATCGTTAGCGGTTTCATGATTTATGCGTGCATATGTTCGCTTCTAAATTATGAATTACTTTATTTATTGTACTTTTTTAAATCCATCTCTATTCTACGTTTGATAATTTTACAATTGAAAGGTTCTTTTTACAAGTCTATTTTTTTTTAAATCTAGATTATAGCATCGAATTATTAATCGTTAAATCATTTGTTTTATTTATCTTTAATTTGTTTTTATTCTAAATATATTTGACAATTTTACGATTGAAGGGTTTTCTACAAAAACCGGACAGATCTACTTAAAAAAATCTAGATAATGACGTCAAATCATTCTCTGTCAATAGCGTCACGTGGTGAACAATTTTGCTCCAGCAAGAATCAATCGGAAAACGGGAAATACAATTAATAGAAATAGACAATAGGTATAAAAATGTCTGCAAGAATTAAACAAATTTTCTATTCTTTTTAATGGTTTCTCCAAATATTAATCGCAGCTTAAAACTTTATTTGTATATCCATTATCCTAATTGTTCAGAGAAAAATTATCAAATTTACACAAGGATAAATACAAATATAAAGGGATATTTTCGTTAAGAACAATTTATACAAGCTTATAAATAAAAAGTGAAAAATTATTTTAAATAATATTTTCTTCTTTATCTTTACTGTTATTAATGTTAAATAAAATAAAAAAGACATATGCAAAATATCATGGGATAGACAGATATTAAATTTTCGCGAGAAAACCTCAAAATATATTAATTAAAATTTGTTTTTATATTTATTATTTGTCCGGAGAAAAATGATCATGTTTACACAAGAAATATAAATAGAAAGGGCTGTTTTTGTTAAGAGCAATTTATACGAACTTATAAATAAAAGGTGAAAAATTATTGCTTTAAATAATTTTTCTTCTTTATGTTTGCTGTTACTAATGTTAAATAAAATAAAAAAAAAGATATATATATATGCAAAGTATTATGGGATAAACAGATATTAAATAAAAATCTCGCGAGGAAACCTCCAAATATACTAATTAAAGCTCATAACTTCGTTCTTATATTTATTATACTTCCAGAAAAAAATATATCACATATTTATATAATTAATGGTTTTGAAGACGAAATTTTTTTTGTTTCCTGAAAATTCAACTTTTTAGACTTGTCTGGTTTCTGCAGGAAACCCTTCAATTGCGTACTTATAGTGTCAATAATTCTTAGGAAATAACTTTAAAGCTCGCAATATCTTGGAAAGCTTCGAGACATTTTAACGGGTGAGGAAATATACCATCTTAGCCATGTCGGCCTCTCGCGTGGCTGACGTGAGATATCGACGTGACGAACCGAATCTCTCATCTCGTTGCTGAAATTTGCTCGTTGCCAAGTAACCTTGTCCGTTTCGTTAACTTCGTTAAAGTATGCAGCGGCGGAGCAGATGCTGCGCGCCATCATTACTCTTATTTTCCCCGCCATCGTACTTCATCCTCATTAACTCGTTCTTTACGTAGCATAAGGTACGGTTAACGGCCGTTGGAATTAAAAACGCGATGGGTAGCGCGGTACTCGCGTAAAAATGTATATTCGCGGAGAGATCGCTCCGAAGTTTTTCGCAAATTGATAGACATTACGGAATTTATTTGTCTTTCTTCACTTCTAAAAGCAGCAGCTAATAAAGATGAAATCCTGCCGCGACGTGTAATTAAAGCAAGCAAATCAGGTTAAATTTATATACTGACGCGCTGCTGTAATAAAATGATTAAAAACCGACGATGAAAATTAAAATTAAGAGGAAGGAAAGGGTTTTTGTTTCTCTCCGTATTTTCTTCTCTAATTCTCATTATTGAACCGCAATATATAGGTAAATTTAGTGAAAACACGGGATCCTCTGGGAGTTTGGATTCCATTATCGCCCGAATGTTCCAGGAGGGACGCGATATTCGATAATATTATTAAAAGCTTTATGATGAAGGGCGGGACTTTAAAATGCTTTTCGTTCGCAGTTGAATACGGAATGGGCTCAAGTTGAAGTGATAAATCTCATCAACGATGGCAGCGGTCTTGGATTCGGCATCATCGGCGGGCGTAGCACCGGCGTCGTCGTCAAAACCATTCTTCCAGGAGGCGTTGCCGATCGCGTAAGTAAACCGGAAGTTAAATATTCTATTTGGAAAAAATTTCCGTTTGAAAAATTATTTCCTACTCCAAAGAAAAGTTATGTTTAAATCGATAAAATCGTTTCTTTATCGTTTCTCGGTTTTTTTTTTAATTGAAGTAAAAATAGAAATTTATTTATTAGAAATGACGTTAGTCTTATTTTAAAGAAAATTAATTATTTGTTGAATTTAAATAATAATTCTTTAATTCCGAAAAAATACTGACAGAATTGTAAGAAACAATTTGGTTGTTCCGATTTTAAAAATAAATTTCTTTCATTTAAATAAAGATTTGCGTTGCACAGCCAATCTATTTCTTTAATTCTAATTAGAGGAATAATTGAAATATTTGTTCAAATCAAAGAAACTGCTCCTGTAATCATTTAGCAATGCAATAAATTCTTTTTTATTCGAGAAAACTTTTCTCTGGGTGCTTTGTTTGGAATAAATATTCTCCGTTTCTTCGGAAGCACCTGAATTCTCTGAATTCTTTATAGAAATTAATTTCTTCAAGTATTTTTAGAAACATCCACGCGATATAATAATTGTCCGTAATTATACGCTTCCGCTTATTCGCACGTGCAGTATTATTAACATGAATTATATCACCTCCGATAAACTCGATATATTACTTTTATCATTAGACTTGACTCTTAACAAGTAAATCTCGTCGTTAATCATAGGTTTAACTTCTGATAAGCTGCTCACTTAATCATACGGTCGCGTGTGCCTCTTATTCTTCTCCTCCCTCGAACTTTCGCGCTTTATTATAACTCGCACGCGGGAGGTCTGTAACACGCGCGCACGACACGGAGTATTAATCCCCTGTCGGTGAGAGTTAGATCCGATCTTTACATCGAACGTGCATCATTCCCCGATCGAACTGTTTGGCAAGTGGACGGGGGAGCGAGACGAGAAGCGCGCGACAGACGGCGAGAATGATCGTCATCGCGGCGCCGACATTTGCCCTCCGGGCCAGCAGCAGCTGCGGAAATTAAACGCCTCTCCTCGCATTGTGTGCCTGCAGGATAATCGACTCCAGAGCGGGGACCACATATTGCAGATCGGCGATGTCAATCTCCGTGGGATGGGAAGCGAACAAGTTGCCGCGGTTTTACGGCAATCGGGCACCCACGTGCGGCTGGTCGTCGCGCGACCTGTGGAGCCAACTTCTCCGGATTATCAGGTATCTTCACTTCCGCAATTCCGCGATCGCGATTAATTACGGCCGATATACCGCTTTGCCCTTTATTTGTTCCGCGCAAACGTAAGGGCAAGTGTAGGTTGCGGGATTGCTTCAATAATAAGCCAATTACAGTGCCTTTAATGAGCTCTCTCCCGTTTGCTGTCTCTTTCCTTCGACATTCAGAAATACAACTAATTAGAACACGTCGTAACCGGCGGCAATTAAAATTTTAAATGTAGTATTACTTCATTTCATTTTTTTTTTTTGTTACACCTGTTTCAACGATGCATAGGCCATTTCTCAGAATATTTACTCAGGAAAATTACAGATTGTTCTATATTGCATTTGAAAGAAATGGAAAAAAAATTAACGACGATTTTCTGTCTGAATAAAAATTATTTCAATAAGAAGTAGACGCGTGCTCCAATGAAAATATAATAATGGAATAATGAAAAAAATCTAAATTTTTTTTATACAAGTACTTTAAATGTTCAAAATGTTTTATGTAAAAGTTTCATTGCGATGCCGAGATCAGTTCTGTAAAATAAACAAAATTTATTTATTTATTTCTAAAATAGCTAAAGACAATAAAACTTTGTACAAATCTTGAATACTTAAAGTACTTGTACAAAAAAAATTGAGATTTTTCTCAATGTTGTAAAAAATAATTTATCTTTTAATAACAAATAGAATAAATAAACTATAAAAATATATTGTTGCAATAAATAAAAATATAATGTTATTTACAAAACTTTCAAACATAGTAAATATATAATTTATTTGAAATGTTAATATTAAACACATTTCATCCTTAGTTAATAACGATAAATTTTTATATTTCTCTTGGAAAAGAAAAAACAAAATATTTCCTGCCTTCTAGTTTATTTTGCGTTCGATAAGTAGTATTTTCTCTCCGTGTCTCTAGCGGCGCGCTTGTTATTCGCTGGCAATTTCAAATACACTCTGAAAACAAGCTGTAATTCTTTTTCCGTAAGAATCGCAGAAGGAGAGCGAGCGATAATGGTTTCAAACTCGGTCCATTTGTCTGGCACGCGGATTAAATTAGAACGCGAAGCGTGTCCGCGTTCCACGGGGGTACGTTATTTAAAGTAGCCGAGTTAGGTGCGCGCCGCGCCGTTTAGATTCCGATGCGAGGGCTTAGGATGTGTCCGTCGGGTTTGGGGATTGATGGTACGGGCTTACGGCGCGCGTACATCATTGTCGGCGGCGTTCTCATTGACTATCCGCGAACCGGGGAGCTTCACGCACGAAATTCCGCCGAACTGCGAGCCATTAGGACGATACATTACTGATCTGTCGACTGCAACGCGATCGATATCGCCGGGCGATCCCGCAGCCCGCGAGAGTGTGACCCGCGATTCCGCTGAAAGTTCCAAAGTGAAACGACGGGTGCTGAGCGAGTCAAGACGAGCGCCTGCCGCGATTCGCGAGGCAATTATACGGGCCGCGGTGACCGAGGACCGACTGTGATTCGGGGGATCATGAATAATGCACGAGGCATTTCGCGAGACGTCGCGGTTTCATTATAGAGAAGAATGGACTCCGGAATCTCATATGCTCGAAATCGCGGAAGATGAGAATTACCTCGCCAACGCCGCCGGATTAAAGTTGAGGACCCGGCGACGCAGCAACCGCAATCGAGTCGAGTTTATCTTTCGCTACGAATGAGCTGTTCGTCCGCGCGTTTCGGCGAGAAGGGAGGCGGCGCAAATAAAAGGGGCGCGCGTTAAAAGCAAAATGGCGAAACGAATATATTCGCGGGCTTCAATAAATTACCTTTCGGACACCGTTGTCCGGCCTCTGTAATAATTCAAACGTTGAAACGTGGACACGCACGCGGAAACAAAGTATCTTCATTATTTGGCGAGGTCAAGTTGGGGAAAGTTGCTGAATTGCGTACCGCGGTCTCCCAAAGCGTACCTACTCAATATTTTACATTTCTGCTTCGTATAAGCAACATTCGGTGAGAAAAATAAAAGTAAATAAGAAATCAGTAATATAGAAACATTTAACAGGTTTCATTTTTGTTTTGCGCACGCTATCGGCATTTCAGAAAATCAAGTACATCTGATGTAAATTTTTCATCGACTTATATAGCTGATAATAACGTAATTATGCAATTTTATTTTGAATTGTTTTATTTTCATATAAAAGAAGAGTATTTTATATTCATTGTATATACATATTTACAATTACTATAAAAATTAAATCAATATTAATTACTATAAAAATTAAATCAATATAAACTCTATCAAGTTTCCTAATTCGTACCATAAAAAATTTTACTAATGATACTAAGAGAGAGTAAGATTGATAAAAATGATAATAGTAAAACTAACAATAGCTACACGAAAAAAAAAACATTTTGCTGAAATATAGATTTGAAAATAATTATGTTGAACTATTAAAAAACTTGTATTTTTTAAGTTGGATGTTAAAATATTAAAACTTTTTGCAGCAGTGACCTCACGCTTGAATGTTTTACATAATAATTTCGATAGTTCAAGAATAAAATTATTTTCTGATCCAGCCAAATTTTTAGATACTACAGTAAAATTACTCTTTTCGTATGTGAATAAAAATATGTCAATGCGAAAAAAAATTCAAGCCAATTTTATTTCAGTGTCCTTAACTTTTCGTTATTGTTATTTATTAAATATTAAATGTTTGATCGCTTTTTCGATCAATTATTCATAAAATGAAATATTAGTTAATGGTTTCTTTTATTTTTAATTACTTTAATTCATAAATTCGATATTTTCGAAGCATGATATGATTTAGAGGATCGCTTTAAGCAATCGGGTTCTTAAACGCCTTTCGCAGCACAAAACTTCAAAATAATAAATTAATTTGAAAGGTATAACATGTAATATTAGATGATATCGCGTTACAATTTTGAACTTTGTATCCATAATAGCAGCAAATATATGAAATATAATAAAAAATATCTTAAATGTATTTGGCAATTCTCCCCTAAATGCATAAAAATGTCACAAAGAAAGAGAGACATTGAAGCGCACTCGACTTTTCTGTAACGTAACCGGAAAGCGGATCTCTCCGGTTTTCCCTCCGTAGGCTTTCAATTTTTATCGCGTTTGATCGATATTTATATTCCAGCTCCGCGTATAATTCCGGCCGTCGTTTCTCGCGCGAATATTAAACAGCCGTCAACCCGACTCTGCCAGCACAGCCGCGGAACACGAATCCTTCCGTTGAAATTTTTTTTTTTTATTATTTCCGAAAGGGTTGTAACAAACTGTCCCCCGCTGCTTGTCGACTTGTAAATATCACTTGTTGAGGTCCGGTAAAATTCCCTCGAGAACTGTCACCACGATTGCTGCGAGCCGGATGCAAAATCCACCTGACATAATCTCTGACATCTGTAAAAGTAAAAATAAAAAGGATGGAGCATAAAAAATAATGCTTCGCAAGCCGGCGCAGCGGCGCGCTTCGAGCGCGACCCTTTTAATTTTCAATCGGCCGTAAAAATCGTCGGAGAGGATATTTTTTTTCAACGGCAAGTATTGTACTCTTTTTATTTTTATTTCTTTTTTTTTCATTTATTTATTTATTTGTTCTTCTCGATGAGATTTGCTTTCACCTGCAAGAACAAAGTAAACACAATTGGTACACACCGCTCGGCGCGACCGCGTGCAGGGTTGAATCGCGCGTAATTGTTATTCCGTGCACAATCCGCCGTAATCTCCGCGAGAAATTCTACGAGGCTCGTCGGGAAAACCGCGCGGCGGTGGCGGCGG
The DNA here is from genome assembly GCF_016802725.1 of Solenopsis invicta. Classification (NCBI taxonomy): domain Eukaryota; kingdom Metazoa; phylum Arthropoda; class Insecta; order Hymenoptera; family Formicidae; genus Solenopsis; species Solenopsis invicta. Next base: position 6,449,409 of record NC_052667.1, read on the forward strand.
CGGTGGCGCGGTTAACATTTTTATTTACTCGGATAGAATTGAAATTTCCACGCGGTTGGAAATTCAAAATCCCGGAAAACACGCTCGTTGCGCGGCATAGAAACGCGCGCTCGACTCTATAAATCCGGGGAGGAGAGACGTAGCGGGTAGACGGTGTCGGGACGCATAAAATTTCACGTTTTACCCGGGGTACTTTCAGGCTCTCGGAAGTCACGCCCCGATCGTACCTACGAAAATCCTCGGGGATCCGGACGAGCTGGACAGACATCTGGTGCACAGCGTACCGGAGAGCTACAACGTGCGGAGGGGCGATACCGGCTACGACAACAACGGTTACATGTACTCGCAGGAGTCCGACATTGAAATGCACGTGAGTTGCCGCGCCGGTGACGGCGCGTATATCGTATCTCTTTTCACGACGCGGCCCACTTTTTTCACCCCCTCCCCGCACCTCCCTGCCCGTTCCGCTTTTCGCGCCTATGTCGTGTCCCCGTCATCGAAGAACCGCGACACGGAAAATTGTTTCTCTCCCTTCAGGCAAGACCCGGTCTCATCATGGACGTGGTACGCAACCCAATGCCAATTGGAGCGATGCCAGTTATACCGGCGGTGCCACTTCCGGTGCAGCTCCAGGATCTCCCGGTCCTCACCATGGAGCCCCTCGACATTAATTCACTGCCAGAGATGGAGCGCTTCGAGGTCGATCTCACGAAGGACGCTTACGGCCTCGGGATCACTATCGCTGGATACGTTTGCGAGAAAGGTAATGGTAGCCGGACGTCACGAACGGAGGAAACGTCCATCCAGTGCTTTTTTGACGTTTTGAAAGCATGCCAGAGATAGTTGCGAAGAATTGTGTATTCCAAGTACGCGAGCGAGTCGCAATGCCGTGTTATCGATGCAGGCAAATTCGCTCGGGTGACACACTCTTAGGGAAGATGAAAACCTTCGATTCTCTCTTGCAGAGGAGCTCTCTGGGATCTTCGTTAAGAGCATTAGCGAGGGTAGCGCGGCCGACTTGAGCAATAAGATCCAGATTAACGACCGTATAGTGGAGGTTGACGGACATTCCCTGCAGGGCTACACTAATCACGAGGCCGTTGAAGTGTTAAGGCGTACCGGGCAAACGGTTACCCTCTGCTTGGAGCGATACCTTCGCGGGCCAAAGTTCGAGCAGCTTCAGCAGGCGATCGCCGCGAGCGAGTTGAGATTACCTCAGCCGAGTTCACCATCGATAACGAGCCTACCTAGTTTCCCCATGAGCGCGGTACGTTTAATTAACAATTTGCCATAGCTTAACGAAAAAAAAGGGACAAAGTATACACTTTGCCCTTAATTAATTAAATATTGCTTCGCCACTGTGTGCCGTTTTATTGTACGTTTACTCAAATTTAGCTTTTCATCTGACTCAGCGTATCGGAAATTTCCCAATTATAAACTTCAAAATTATATATTTTAATTATATTTGCGCGTTATTGAAATTATTAATTATATCGTGAATATAAAATTTTAAAGACCTAAAAGTGCCATTCACCTCTTTCCGACGTTGAATGCGGTCAAGTTGACGCTACAGATGTTTTGAAGCATTCTTCGATTGATTAATTAGTGAAATTCTTTGTATTGATTATACAATCGAGTGCTCTGAAGCATTTGTATCGTTAAATTGACCGCGCCCGTTAACATTATTCTGAATGTAAATTCGCTCAAATAATTGAGAATTTGTTTTACACTTTTTTTTTGTCTACTTTATGGGTTGCGTAAAGTGGTAAAATAATTGAACTAACACTATTTTGATACAAGACACGCGGCAACGAAAAATATATTTATTTAAGTAAATGAGTTTTAATGTTGATTGATGCTTTACGTTGTATTTCACATTTTGTTTACTCATTTTCGATTTTTAACAACGTTCGTGAAAATATCGCGACGATTCACGTGTACATCATTCAGTATATATTTAATTGTGAAAAATAAATGATTTTCATTGTTTAACAATCTTATTTGTTAAATACAATATTATTTTAATCCGTTAAGTTCCAAGAGACCCCTACGGGCTTTTTTATTTTAAATCCTTGTAATTTGAATCCTAATCAACATTTTTTAACGGTAATTAATATCTGCGTGGGAGTAAAAAGAGTTGCACTTTTTGCTTTAGTCGACGACGAGATGGAATATCCGAGAAAAAAAAAGATATAAAATTGAAAGTAGAGGTAAAAAAAAGTAAATGACTTCGGCCTTTTTATTAATAAGTATTCAACTAATAAATGATCTCGAAAACTGTCCTTTTAAGTAGAATAAATCGATACAGTTATTATTAGATACTTGAATACTTACTTCTTTTACCATTACTTTTAACTTTTATATCTTTTTTTATCAGATTTTTCTCAAAATTATCTTCTGACAGATCCTTATTTTCGCTGCCACAGTCACAAATATTATCACAAGCTTTACTTAATGTTGCTAAAATAGCTCTTTTGTTGGTTTTTTTCTGATTTAATTTTTGTAACATTTCTCTATATTAAATAATTTATATATTAAATAATATATTTTATATTAAATAATATAATACTATTTTATATTAAATAATAATCTATATATCTAAATAATACTAAAAAACTTATTAATTTATAAAAACAACCCATTCAAATTACAAAATATAATTAATAAATGTGAATGAATATTCACCTAGGCAAGCTTGAAATAACACAGGCCATAAAGAACATAGTACAGTTGTAATATAACTGTAGATAGATTAAAGAAAATAATTAGATTTGCAAGCTCCTAGGCAGTTTATTTAATAGCAAATATTTACTATTATATTTAATAGCAAATATTTACTATATATAAATACTTGAATAATTGGTGCTTGGATGGAAATTCACCCACAACACTCCAGGGAGTTAATATATTAATATGCGCGTTATTGAATGTATTCAATTATTGAATCTACATTTTTTTGCTCCAGGATGGAGAGACCACTACTGAAATAGAACCCGAAGGTGAATCTCACACCACCGTGGACAGCGCAGTTCTGCAGGAAGGGGAACGTTTAAGAGCGTCTGACGAGCGGGACGAAGCGACCAACGTTGAAGCTCTGCTGAGCGATCCGTCGAGCGAGCTCACACCTCAAATTCGCACGGCGATCAAAGCGAAATGGCAAAAGATCGTTGGACCCGATACCGAGATAGTGGTATGTATCGCAATCTTGTATAAGAACACGCAGCGAAAGAATGCCACGTTCATTTCTTTTTTTTTACGAATAGGTCGCCCAGCTGAAGAAGTTCGCTGAAGGTAGCGGTCTCGGGATTAGCTTAGAGGGAACGGTTGACGTGGAGAACGGCCAGGAAGTAAGGCCTCATCACTACATACGTTCGATCTTACCGGAAGGCCCTGTCGGACAGAACGGCACGCTGCGCTCCGGCGATGAGCTACTAGAGGTTATCGAATTTTCATATTTTTTTGAACCAAGTTCTAAGTCTCCATAGTATCTTTCTCACTTCAAAAGTGCTCGATAAAACTCTCTATTCTCGCGAGCAACTTGTCTGAAATCGATACCATGCTCTCTTGAAGGTAAACGGCTATCGTTTATTGGGCATCAATCATATGGAAGTGGTTAGCGTGCTGAAAGAGTTGCCTATACACGTTCGCATGGTTTGCGGAAGAAACATCGCCTCGCAGGATCCACTTTGTCCCATTGACACCGCTCAACATCAGGCCGCTTTCCAGACTAGAGTGAGTATAGGAGAAGTGGCCGCGACGTAGCGTTATCTGACGCTCGAGTCGCGCTTTAAGAACTACCGCGAAAATCTATGTTATCTCGTAGAGCATCCTCGGTGGGTCTCTGCAAAACTTATTGCCCACGATGGATCGCCTTGTGAAAGCAAAGTCGGACGGTTCCTTGGCTTCAACGACGACCACGGCCACGGTGACCGACGCGAGTCTGAATAAAATGAAGTCGCGCTCGTTGGAACCGCTAACCGGTCTGGCGATGTGGAGTTCCGAACCGCAAATTATCGAATTGGTTAAAGGAGAGAGGGGCCTTGGGTTCTCCATTTTGGATTATCAGGTGCGAACGTCTTTTTCCGTAGTACGCGGTGGTACCTCGCGATCTCGATGAAAATCTGCAATGATAATCTGTTCGACCTGTTTTCTTTTTTTCCCGCTCGTCTACGCTTTTAGGATCCAATGAACCCCAACGAAACTGTGATAGTAATACGATCGCTCGTGCCCGGCGGGGTGGCACAGGTCGACGGGCAGTTAATACCGGGCGATCGGCTTCTGTTTGTGAATGACATCGGATTAGAGAATGCAACACTGGACCAGGCCGTGCAGGCCCTCAAAGGCGCCCCAAAGGGGACCGTACGCATCGGCGTGGCCAAGCCGCTGCCAATACCAGACAGTATTGTCCAGGTGAGCGATCAGGACGATCGGATCGAGGCTACAAGAGACAGAGACACCCAGGCGGCAATCGCTTCGTCGATCGTGGATAGCCACAAACAGAGACGGGAGTATTTCCGCGAGCGTAAGATTAACGTGACTGAGCCGCTGCATATGGATTTGATCGAGGGTTTGAAGCATCAGCACAACCTCGTCAAATCTGAGAGTTTTTAATTAGGTCACTTCGATCGGAGCGGTAGACTCAAGGCTCTTGCCTCTGCTAAATTTCACCGCGGTTCGCGTGTGTCTTCGAGACGGTCGACATGCACAACCGAACTAACGCGCAATCGAATTATTTGCGGTTCAGCTAACCGTATTCGATCACTGCGCTCGCGCAAATCACGAGCTGATTTAACATTCACTCGTTAATTAAACAGAACGTGCGCACGAATCTAAATGCATATTTTTCTAACGAGATTCCGTCCATAAAAGTGAAGTAACCGTCCCTGCATTTCATACATATATACTAAACACGACATCCATACATTTGTGAGTGTCGTCGAATAATACGAGCATGAAAACATTGTGTTCCATTTTGTGTGTGTTAGAGATCATAAAAATTTATCAAATTGTCTGTCAGTCTTTTTGTATGTTGTTTCCCCCCTTTTTTTTATCACGCGCACGCACAACTTCGTCGTTTGGTGAAATTGGCAGAGTGAATTTTGAAGAAAATAATTGGCACAATGTTAAAGGATACTTTAATACTTGCCATTTTCGTGCGACTGTTTTACAAGACACCAAAGCATAAATTTAGCACATTTACATGGAATAATAAAGTATCGGATCGTGTTGGAATTTTTTAGAGCTATGGTAATTCGCAAAATGTTTTTACTTGTAAGCCTGCATGCGACGTAGTTCATTTGTGTTAAGTCCGTTGTCATCTCATATGTAAACTAAGTACATTTTATACTTTTACGTTACCTTTTCCTTTTTAGATATTATTGCAAATAGTATTTATATACGCGCAATGACTGATTTTTCTTTTTTACATCATTTGTACACAGCCTTTTGTATTCATTTTTAGCGAATTGCGAATTTATGCGAAGCGTATTTATGATTTATTTCGATTACGTTGTTATCGATATATATATAATTGTTGTGGAAAACAATATTATCCTGTCGAATTTTTGAAGACATCTCAATATTCACCCACGGCAATGCACCCGGACGCGTTCAATGTGCTTTGCATCTCGAACTGTGTTGATTTGTATGTTTCACAGGTTGATCATTTTCTATTGTACATTTCCCGCCACCATTACCATTAAGTTTTTTATATTCTACAATTACGGCATACCGCAAAAGGCGTATTGTTTCGACAATCGCGTAAAAGACTACTTATCGCATCGTGCGATAACTGTGTTGGCAGCTACATCCCGTTTCACAAGAATCTTCGCAAGTATTTTATCGATAGGTGCTATATAGTTTGACACTGAGCGTGTCTACTTGCGAAAGAATCGAGATAGATTAAACGTAACGAAGTTATAAAAAAAAAAAAAAAAAGTTGACATATCTTGACCGGTGGATAAGTCAAACAAAGATGCAATTTAAACGTGAAATAAAATTTTACGGTATGCATGCACACCGATAGAGTATGTGTTATTTTATTTCATTTCGTTATCTCCACATCACCATCCCCGTTCTCCGTCCACATTCCGGTTCTTTATGCGTTCGTCACACCTGTGCTTGTTACGCCATGATTTAATCGTTTGCTTTTCATTTTCAGCTCGTTTACCCGCGCGGTACACACTCTTCATTTCTAATAGTATATTTGTCTACTTTAATACATTGTATTATACCTGTATGTAGTTCTTCCGTGCCGCGCGTTTTCGTACCGTTGCAACCGGAACATCCATAAAGAACGGCCAATAGGAACGGCGAAGCCGTGATATACTTTACGAGGCCGGCCCTCGGCGTTATTTCGGGGGCGCGGCCCGAGGCGTTTTTTTGAATGATTTATGCGATACCTTCGGACGAGATATACCAGCCGACCGACCGACGTATTTTTTGACGGGCAAAACCTTTTCCTCCCGCTTGGTTTCATTCGACTCCCGACCGAGAGGGAATCACGCGCCTCTCTCTCCCTCGGGATGCGGCCCACGTCGTGGGATTAAGTGAGCTTCATCGCGAGGTTTAAGCACTCGCCTCTCGCACGGAGAGAAAATAAAGCCAACGGGAGATATCCAATTCTGAAAATCCCTTCGCGCGTGATTCGTTCACCGAATCGCGGAGCGGGATTTGAATTGTGTTAAAGTGTGTTAAAGTGATAAAAATTGCGGTAATACGTATTGTATATATTCCGTATTTTCATGTAGAGAGGGAACGCTCGACGTCTGATAGAAGTTGTCGAAAGTATCTTTTAAACCAGAATTGCAATTTTTTACGTTTGCGAAAAGCAGTGTGCTGATTATGCCTCTCTTAGGTTCTAGAATTTTGTCAATTACGTACGCATCCTTCGGTGCGATTATTGATTGTCTCTCTGTAATCTCGACGTGAGAAACCGATTGAAAGAAGGATCTCGAAAGGATCCACGCAACATTAATATTTTTTATAAATCATAGATCGTCTCGAACGAATCGGTTCATTTTGACCAGCAACCGATAATCCTATGCTCTGCTCCTATACACTAATACAATTTCGTCATGATATCTCAATGAACTTTCTGATGAGTCTTGGTACCTCTTTGCGGTGGTCAGGAGAAAGAGAAAACAGGGGAGAAAAGAGTGGAAGGTCGGACGTTTGGCGAACGTGAGAAGTGTACGAATAATCTTTCGGCGCTGCGTATGGTCGGTGCCGAAAAAGAGATGGAGAGACGCGCTAAAAATGCGGCGTACCAAAAAATAAAAAGAGAGAGAGAGAAAGAGAGAAAGAATGAGATAGAGTCGGGTGGGTGCGAAAGAGAGATTTTTCGGTAATAGCGTTCGGTGTTTACCGCGCGGATGGGGTTTATATTGCCGACCATCAGAGAACTAAGTAAGTACAGAACAAAACGATTGTAATAGTGAATGAAAGTTGCCTGGTAGAGTAGCTGAACAAAACAACTTTATTGCATTTCGACTGACTTCTCTCACATACTTCCAAAATTCTTTCGAACTCACGAACACACACGATCGTACTAGTGATCTTTGTTTAGCAAGTTGCAAGTTCGTTTTGAGGAATTATGATTTCTTTGCAGTATGTTACATTTGCCATTTGTCTCTTTGTAGTCGGGTACGAGAGAGAGAGAGAGAGAGAGAGAAAGTGCGTGAAAGACATAGATGAAGTAGTTCTTTCTTTCAAATAGCTGACATTCGAGGCAAGCGAATAGCAAAATATGCGAAATATGAGTGGGAGAGTGAGAGAGTGAGAAGTTATTAAAAAATATATATATAAAATGAAAGGAAAAGAGAAGTAGAGGTAGAGAGCGAATGAGAGAGAGATTGAAACGAAAGGGACCGGCGTGAAAGGGAAAGCGCGAGAGAACGAGTGATTCGTGCCGGCGGCAAAGTAGCCCGTGTGAGAGAACGAACGTAAGAAAAAAAAAAAAGAGACGAAAGAGTGGAAAAGAGGGGAAAAGCAAAGACAATGCGAAATATCGTGAGAACGTTGTAAACGAGGCAAGTAAAAGATCAAGTACAAGTTGAACGATATTAAGTCTCTCGTTAATTGATTTTTTTTCTCTTTTTTTTTCTTCTTTTCTGATTGTGTCGCAATTTTTCCTTTCGCTGTCTCACAAGATCTCTTTAAACGACCTTTAAGTTTCCATTTTTTTTTTTCTCCAAGCGATCTCTCAAGCAAGCTCGTATGTCAAACTTTTCGCCTTTTTGTAGAGCTCTACTACCATTCCACTACTGTCTACTACTCACTGGCACCTTTCTTCACTATTATCAAGAGGCGCTCGTGTGGGGATCGATACGTACGTTTACTACTTACTCGCAACCTGTTTATACCTGAACTCTTCCGACCGCCTTCCCGATAGAGTCGAAGTACTTCGAACGGGCGAAACGGATGGTACACATAAGCCTCGATGGCAGCCGCTGGGATATCTGAGCCGCAAGTTACGTAATAAATCGATTCTCCTCCAGGCTTCCTTATTTCTTCACCGCTTAAGAACGTGAAGCTCTTGTTATTATCTTCAAAAGCCCGACAGTCTCGGAGGCACGCGAGAGTATCACAATTTATCAATCCTTATTGCTGTCGTTTATTGAACCATCGTTACCTGTTTACCACACACACGCGACATTGCTGTTGTCATTTTCTGTCCTTGTATGATTCTGTTCACCGTTTTTCCGTTGCGCCATTGTCATTTTCTTTTATCGTTTATAACGTGTCGGTGTGTCGCTGTCGTTTACCGCTGTCTCTGTGTTGTTACTCTCTACCACCACCAACAACCACCACCATCACCACCACCACCGTCACACCCCCGTTCCACGCTGTGTGCCTAGGCGCCTTATTACGAGCTTCATTTGCGCAACTGCATAAAACGCGGGGGGATTCTCTTCGCGATCCGCACGTGTATCCGCATAAAAGTTTTCTTACAACTACCAAGAGCAACGGGATAACCCATGGGAGAAAAAGAGAGAGACAGTTTTTCCGCTGACGCGCGCGGCTGAATGCAACTTTGGGGTGGCCTCAGGGTGGGAGGGTGCACGACAAGTTTTCCTTTATTTCCCCCCTTACCCCTGTACGGTATTTTCGTTCGTTCGGATTTACTTGATAGTCACAGTCGCTACTTCTGCAAATGCTTACTAGAATGGCAATCCGCACATTAAGGGAAAGTTGCTGAACGTGTACCGGTCTCCTGAAGCATACCCATTCGGTATTTTACATTTTTATTTCATGTAAGAAGCATTTAACGATAAAAATAAAAGGGAAATAAAATTTTACGAATTTCATTTCGTTTTCTGTACGCTGTCAGGATTTTAGAAAATCAGATAACATCTGATGTGCATTTTTCATTAATTTATGTAGCTGATAATAACGTAATTACGCAATTTTTTGAATTGTTATATTTTTATAAAAGAAATCTTGTGCAACATTTTGTTCGTAACATCAACGATTTTACTATAAAGAAATGATACTAATATAAGATTTGACAAGTGATAATAGTAAAACTAACAATTGCTAAGTCAATTTAAAAATAAATTCGAGCCAGTTTTATTTCGGTATTCTTTCCTCTTCTTTATCGTGATTTATCAATTACTGAATATTTGATCGCTCTTTCGATAAGTTAATTAATAAAATAAATTTCAGTTAATAGTTCCTTACATTTTTAATTACTTTAATTTATAAATTCGACATTTTTGGAGACGATACGATTTAGGAGACCACGGGTTCGCTTTAGGCAACCGATTTCTAAATCACACCTTTCGCAGCATGTTACAAAGAAGCTTATAACAAATTGACTTGTTACTACTGAAAGGTTCAATGTGCAATAATAGATGGCTGCAAGATTGAGCTACAATTTCGAACTTTGCGTCCAAACAGCAAGTGCGTGAGATATATATATAAATAAAAGTTTAAAAGTACGTAGTTGGCAACTCTCCCCTGGTGAAAAGAATGAAACGAACGAGTGCCTCCCTATAGATCTGTCTGTCGCGTGTTGCAGCATGCTCGCAACATCTCGCTTCGCGCAGTCTAAATATTAAATGCAATTAATTCTAACGGAATCGCGCGAATTGCTGTAATAAATGTCGCGCGGTCGTAGTTTACAGTTGACAGACTACCCAAACGTTCGCGGAAAGCGTCCCGCAAAGCTTTCCCGCTACATTAACCGTCGTGGGATCCATGCACATCCGTTCCAAAGGAATTAATGCCCGCTGTATGTGAAGCGCGAGGAGCGTCTCGTCTCTCGGAAATTTCATCTCTGTGCGACTCAACGGCGCGTAAAAAAAAACAACAAAAAAAAAAAAACAAGAGTAACTCTGCGTAAAGCAACAATTGGACGACGATCGATTGATTCGAATCTCCAAAGGCGAAGCGTTCGAGTCGCAATAATTATCGTTATTATTCGCGCTAAAGACGCTTCGAGAATGACGCTCGTGACGCATGTAACGAGTCTCGGCGCGCATAAAGCGCTCCGCGTTTGCACGGAAGTGCGTGTTACATTTCCCGAAAGCTTCGTCGGCGCACTCGTATCTTTCTCCGATTTCTAAGGAAACTCCGGTGAGAGAGGAGGAGATATTTGCGGAAAACGTCTCGCGCCTCTTTCTCGTTAAAGCCCCACGACGATTACGCGCAGACACGATTCTTTGCACGTTCACCGAGCCGTATGGCGGTACAATTATTACGTAAGTCGTTTGTTTTTATCGGGACACCTGCGCCAGGTGCATTTGTCATAACGCGGCGCACCTCCCCGCCACCTCCGGCGCTCTATCTCTTCGCGCGCTGTTATTCTCATTACCGCGCGAGAAAAATTCCGCCGGCTATTTCTTACGAGCAGCACGACTCGGTCGAGCTGGGAAAACGAGGCTCGGCTTAACCGCGAGATTTATCGGGTACCGCCGTATTTTCCTTCTGCAACGCGAAGTCGACGCTTATATTTCCGCGAAAGATGGAAAAGTCTTTCTCCACGCCTGTTGATGTTAAATGTTTCGTTGGAATACTTCATAAATGTATGATAATTATTACAGCGTTATCGATGGACGCAGATGTGCACTAGAAATCTGATTTTTTTCCCCTTATAATTCTTATATTTTACATCTATGCGGCAAAAAAAAATTGTGCATTGGCATTTTTATTCGGCACACTATTTGGATGCACCTGAAAAATTTTTGGCTTTCTCCGTACGTAATTTTTATATGTAACTTTTATTTGCGTTTTTATTTACGAGCGTTTTATTGTTATGACAATTTTAAACAAGCTGTTTTAAAATGTTTATGAAATGTTTTAAAAAGTATTTACGAAAAAAAAATGTGACAAACTATTTTTTTTTAAACATACGGCGTATACATAAAATGTATACAAAATAATTATGGACAATTATATTTTTATAATACGACAAGAAATATAAATTTCCTCTATTCCCATCGTGCATTTTCCGTGATGTGTTAAGTGCACGCAAGATTAAATTTGCCTTTATTTCTCTAAAAGCGCTTTCTATGTCTCTTTTTCCCTATTTTTCCAAAGACGAGCACTTGTCTCATTTTACGTACAGAGAGCATACAAAAGTTCAACCGAAAGCAAACAAGCTGTAGTCGCGTTGGCACGCTTCGTAGAGTTTTAGCAGCGAGAATGCGGCGTGGTAAAAATTTATTGTCGAAAATACTGTTAAGTCACACACGTACTACACTACACCAAACACGCATACCACATACACATGCACACACACACACACACACACACACACACACACACACACACACACACACACACACACACGCGCGCGCATACGTATCTCTCTAATGATGACATATCTTTTTCGTTTTTTTCAGAGCGAGGCGTAAGCGCCGAGGCGGATGCGTTTCCCATGCAAGTTATACCTTTACTGCAGTTATCGACCAAAAAAAAACCAAACAGAAATAGAAAATAAAAGTTACCATGATCAAGCACTATGTCCTCGTTTATGCCCATTTTAAAGATAATATTATTAATCCGAAGGAACAAGGAGCGCGCCGAATTTATAAATTTCACGCGCGAAATCGAAGGAAAGGAAGGAAAAAAAAAACGTACAAATGTCCTGCTCTTCCGTTCATTCGCTCTTCTCCGTCTCGCCAATGTGAGCTTAACAATTAATACGCATACTGATTAACACGATCGACATTTTATCGATGTGTTCCTTCGAATTTTTTCACGCCGTCGACGGCGTGTTTACTTGTTACGTATAAGGAATTCTTATACAACTTAACCAAAAATCGAGCATGATTTTCAACAGCAATTTTGTAGTTTTCTTCCACGGCTCCTTGCCATTCTCGATGTATCTGAAATTCACGATTATGAAATTGTATCACTAAACTTTGTTACATTTTGTCAGAAATATAGAAATATACTGAACACACGATACAAAAGGATATGTTGGTGTAATAATGTCGCCAGATATTATTCGAGTTGTTCTTGCGGCGTTTCTCACCCTCGAAAGATTTTGTTTTCTGATATTGCCACCCCCGCTATAAATATCAATCACAAGATCTTCAAAATAATTCCATTTCTTTCCGCAACGTGTAATCCAAACGGAACTTTAGAATAAGTCTGTTTATCAATTTAGATAATTTTATTCTTTTAAATTGATGTGTTTGAAGTAGTTTACCTATCCTGATGGATCTCGACAGTCTCGTTGTCACGCACTATGAGAGTACACAGAAAAAAAATTAGTATTAAATCAATAATTCATTGTTTCGTACAGAAGCAAGAATATAAAATCTTCTTGGGAGAATTAATAATAAATCTTAAACAGACATAATTTGCTTAAATAAAGAGAAAAATTTTATCCATGTAAGCAAATTATGTCTGTTTAAGATTATAAATTCTTGCAAGAAAATTTTATATTCTTGCTTATACACGAAACAATAAACTGTTGAATTGGTCTTAATTTTTTTTCTGTGTATGAGAGAGTACACGAAAAAAAATTAGTATCAAATCAATAATTCATTGCTTCGTACACAAGCAAGAATATAAAATCTTCTTGGGAGAATTAATAATAAATCTTAAACAGACATAATTTGCTTAAATAAAGAGAAAAATTTTATCCATGTAAGCAAATTATGTTTGTTTGAGATTTTAAATTCTTACAAGAAGATTTTATATTCTTGCTTATACATGAAACAATAAGTTGTTGAATTGGTCTTAATTATTTTTCTGTGTACGAAAGAGCACGCAGACAAAAAATTAGTATCAAATCAATAATTCATTGTTTCATACACAAGCAAGAATATAAAATCTTCTTGGGAGAATTAATAATCTTAAACAGACATAATTCTTCCAAGATTCTACATTCTTGCTGTATGAAACAATGGATTGTTGATTTGATACTAATTTTTTTTTCCTGTACTTATCATTTTTGTGAGAAGTGTAAGGCGATCAAAAAAAAAAAAAAAGTAATATGGATGTTCCGTAATGCAACTGGTACCCAACACGAATCCGTCATTGTTAGCGACGTATAACTCGCAAACTGCATGAGTTGGATGAGAATCTCGTGATAAAATATATCAAGTTCTATCTAGGTAAGTCACCACATTTCTTTCCGGTAGGTTTGCTCGCTCGTATAGAAGATAACCATTATGTATACCACTTACGTATTAATGACTGACAAGTAAAAAAGGAAAGATCTGTTAAGCCGCACCGAGAAAGCCGATCGATCACTCGCAAGGCAAGCGCAGCAAATTCCGTCTCTCGATTTAAATTGCCTTTTTGCATAACGAATCTCATCCGCATTTTCGTCGCTTTATTCGCACGATCGGAGAATGTCGACTAATTCCTTTGCCATTCGAGCGGATTAATCGTCATTTGATACGCCGATCGAATTACCCGAATGGCTCGAAAGAAGTGAATCGAGCGACGAATAGCTCGGCGGCGTTATGTAACGATTCAATTTATATTGAAAAGCTGAAATCTGCTTTTCTATTGACTACAAACGATAAAATGGTTTTACAGGCATACGCCGACGCACGTTTGCGGATAGACATTTAACTTTTTTACTTTAACTTTTTATTTTCTACGAAATATTACTTTCATTTTGCATTTTATCAATAAGAAAAAATTTAAATACAAAATATATATATATTTTGTATTAAAATATTTCAACCATATCTATCTATACACACACACACACATATGTATATAAATTATTATAAGTGTGTGTATGTGTGTGTAGATGTATACATAAAACTAAAACTTTATACTGCTTATAATAATTTTAGATCACCCTTACATCTATTTTGTATATCGAACCTCATAGAATTGCAAAGAATCTTATAATGCTTTATGAATGATTACGATTATATGTATCATTTATTTAGCACTTGTGAACATATTTTTTTATAATTTCATACATTTGCGCTGAGAGAAAAAATTATTTACCGATTATTTATCGCATAACGTAAAATCATTTATTTTCCGCTCAATTATTTAATTGCATTTGGCGATGCTTTTTTGAATCTAATTTAGTTAATAGCGCGCACAAATAAGTGCACCTCCGTATTTGGTCACTTTAGCTAGATCCTTCTCCAACTGCATTGCCGCATAATTACTACTAATTACGAACGCTTGCAATAGCATTGAACCATTTGTATCTCGTTTCTGGGATCGAGCGATTGAGGTTCATATTTCAATATTAACTAGGCCCATTATTGAATTCATATTTAATTAGTAATTTTTTTATTTTTTGGGAGCGGAAAAGTCGTTTTTCAGTAGTACAACGATGCATTGTATCGTCGACGTTCGCGGATTTCTAAACAATCCTATTTGTATGGAACTATTCCCATAACTGGATTACCGTGGCGTCGAAGTGATTACGAAACAAACGTGTATTGTTAAGAAACGCTTACAGTCGCGACCATTCGTGTTATTTTTCTTTTCCTCGGAAAAGCTTTTCCAGCTTTGTGCAATTGGCAATAAATATACACGGAATTCACTCGATTATCGATTCCCATCCGTCGTATTTATCGATATTATTTGCATTTGTACGCCGTGTGTATGTTTCCGAAATGCCCACTCTCTACCGTGATTTAAATCTGAATAGTGGCGCGCGCTCACTGCAGAATTATCTCCGCATAGATCAAAATTCACGAAAATACATGCACATGCGATCTGATTAACATATTAATGCAGTCCAAATGCATACAAACGAAATTACGCTGTTTCAACACCAATCACGGTCCGTGTCCATTGAACTCCCACGTCGGCCGTATTACCATAATAGACATCTGCAGAAAGATATTAAAAGATTATGCTTATCTCGAGAAATGTCGCAAATTACACGAATGCTTGGAACTGCGAATAAAATTCACGAAACTTTTACAATACACACAGAAAAATATTAATTCTACTGTTAATAAAAGCGATTATTCAATTTACTTCTTTCTTCTAGTGAATAACGGTTATCTTTAACAAAGAATGTTTTCTTGATAATTTTCTTAAAACATGCTCTCATCACAAATTTTAGATAAACTTATTATCATACGTTAAAAAAAGAATTCATACTCTTTCGGAAAATGTTATAAAATGTTGTATCGAAGAAAGGCTCGAATAACAAACAAATCGGGTTTTCGCTTTAATTTAATATTCTTGATTGAAGTATTAATTTACTAGAATTCAGAATATATTTTAAATAAGATACCTGACCTGAATAAAGTCCACTCAATTTATTTTATCGTTTGAGAATTCGTTAGGGAGATATTGAGATAAACTTTGTAAGAAGAAAATCTTTATTTTAATAATTCACAAAAATAAAATGTGTCTTGCATATACAATATTTCTAAATAAATAATTTTTTTTTTAATTCTGACATCTTTGTTATATAAATATAATGAGGCCCGAATCAAAAATAAATTCAAAGTACATGGAAATAACATTATTTTTTTAATCAATTTAAAAATGGGATTATTCATAAAAACAAAATTTCTTAAGGAATAATTTACTCTACTCTAAAATTTAATCTTCGGAAATTTTTAGCAATTTTCACTTCTCAAAAATTAGCAACATTGAATAAACTTCGTAAATTTTTATAAAAACGACTCGCACACTTACTACGTGTAAATTTTCGTTGCACAAATAGACACGCTGCCGGCTTTACTTTGTTTTTATCTACTTCCTATAACACATCTTTAAAGCACACAAGTGCGTTTTAAATTGGTAAATTCAAAAGTAGGTCTTATTCGAGTCAGGTATTTTAAATTTAATGCTTATGATAAATTTGTAATAGGTTTGCAGATATATGAAATATTTTAAAACTTATGAAACATTTGTATAAAGTAAATAAAATTTGCTTCAAGTAATTTACACAATATATTTATATATATGTGTACACGTACAAAAAAATTTGATTGAATGTTACGTGCTTCAAGTATACGGTGAGTTTTTTTTTTAGACTATTATTGAGAAAATATTCTTTGTAAAGATCCTTAAAAGAGGAAAACTGAAATTGAATAATCGACTTTTATTAGCACGGGAATGACATTTTTTTGTGTATAGCCTCTATTATAATTGCGTGTTGCCAAATTGCTTCTTTTTTTTCCCTTACGCAAGCCAGCTCCCGTAAAATTTAATGAGAAATCTTAGAACAGTAATTAGAACAGTCGAACGTCTGTACTAATGGTCTAACTCCTGTCTCTTTTGCTCATTTTCTGCGCCGCACAATTACGTAGCAGAGGGTGACACCAAAGATCAAACGGAGCAAAAGTTTTCCCAATGAGAGTGAGACGACCGATCACGTGGCCGAGCTCGAAGACTTGCTTTCCTCGAGATCAGGTACATCTTCTTTATTCTACGACCTTTGTAAGCACGCCAGTCGGAAATTCAAATCAATTGCGAGATTGTACGAATTTAAGATATTTGCATGATAATTTTGGAGAATATACAATATCTTTAGCCACACATTTAATTGATGATTAAGGATTTTAGGAAGATTGATCCTAAGATGCCTTATTATAATGAACATTGTCCATTATTCAGAGAACATCAATCCGTAGCCACGCATAAAGCGATTATCACTTTTATAACTTCGCTCATACAATTTTTATCGATCGCGCCCGCACTGGCACTCGCGTTCCAAAAGCGTCGTATAAATCACGCGGCATTCAATAACGGGGTACATTCCGAGTACATTCTAGCCGGTTTCATATATTCCTATTGTTCCGGAATGGGGATATGTCGCGCCTTGTTTCGCGAAACACACTATCGTGATTTCTATGCGAGCTCCCCTTTCTTCCTCTGACAGCGGCGGAATCTCCTTTCGCGCTTTGCACGAAGATATATGCGTGTATCTCGTAACGTGGCAATTTGCCATTACCATTCAAGTCTGATATACGAAAACCATCAATTTTGATCTCGCGATTAGACTATACCTCCTTTATAGATAACGTACAAAAGCGCTGTGGCGCTTTAACATATCGCGGGATAACATGCGATATCCTTACACGCAAACTGTTTTAAATAGCAAAAATAGATTTACTCGATTTACGATTTTTATCGATACGACTCGATGATACAAATTGAAAAAGGACGATGAGTAAAATGGGCTAATTTAGCCCTGAGAATGATGTAAATGGTAATAAATAAAAATAATAACAGTGTTTTTTTTTTCTTTAGTTTTTAAGGCTGTCGAATCTGATATTGACTTTCAAATTTTAATTTATCCGAAAAGAATTAAAATTAACATACAAAGTTAAACAATTAATAAAAGTATCATTATTATTATTGAGTTTTACGAATACATTCAATCGTATTTTCCTGCTAATAAATCATGATAATACTGTAATCTTCAATAATTCATCTTCCGCTTGATAGTTTGTCATGATTATATTAGATTTCTTTCTAAATCCACTTAAACATTCAACATATCATAAATCTTACAGAATGATGTTGCTGAGAGTGACAGTAATTCCGCGTAAGAATAATTGATCCATTTATTTTTCTCGAAATTTTTTTGTTCATTAAAAGTATTTTACTACTGTAGTATGGAAATTGTAAAATTCAAATATATAATACTTTTAGCACCAGTTGTAAGGATTCTGCTTTGACCAAATAAGGCCTTCTTCACTTTATTAATTTATGCTGTTCACTTCTCGATTAATTTTCTCTTAATTATTATTTATTTTACTATAGTTTTACATTTTCGTTAACATACGCTGAGAGAAAAAATTATATCGGTGGCAACTGCACAAGTTTTACAAATAGAATTCTATTTATAAAACTTGTATAGGTACCCACCACTCTAATTTTTACTCCCAATATATTGTTCACATAAGAGCTTATATATTCAACAGCTTCATATACTGACTTTAATACTTTCTCGGCAAATTGAAATTTCTTAAAAGTCAGAATAAGATTCAGCCATTCAAAAACTACAAAAAAAAAAAAAAAAAAAAATCGTTTCCACTTGCACTCCGGGGATCAAAATCGGACTATTTTACTCACCGTTTATGGCGATTATTCGGGGAATTCGAGCGTGTCTTCAAATTATCTCAAGTGCATTCGGCAATAAAAATCGCGTCGAGCATTTATCGGAGATCTATCGACTCGACCTCGATTCACAAATGTTTCGCGCCACGCGCAGGACTGACCGAAGCCTCGACGAACAAACCGGAGGTCGACGAGGACGAAGAGGAGGACGAGTGGAAGGACGCATCTCCGTTGACGCCGATCTGCAGTCCGGCACGACGGCCCGGCAAACCCTATCATCGCGACAAACGATCGTCGCCGACCAGGTACGTCGACGTCGATAACGACGTCGAGATCATACACGAATTCTACCCCACCACGTCCACGACGATGCGCGAGGAGACGAGCATCGTGTCGTACGGCGGCACGATAATCGTGGAGACGACGAGGATACCCAGGCACACCAAGGACGTGTCGACGAGGATGGAGAAGGTAGCGCCAAAGGTGAAATTAAAGAAGCAATCGTCCCTGGAGCTGGAACGCGTGCCTCCCGTTCAAGAGGAGCCGTCTTCCAGCGTGGAGGAAGTGTCCAGGGTCACCGCGACAACGAGGTCCGTGCGAGAGACGCAGGAGCAGAAACCTAAGAAGAGCCTGAAACGTCACAGCAGCGCGGAATCCGAGGGACGAACGTCCACGTCGAGGGAGACGCTGGAGAAATCGGATACGTCGTCGGAGAAGGGCGCCAAGAAGAAGGTCTTCGCGGAGAAGGGGGACGGTAAGAGACGATCGAAGAAGCCGGGGAAGAGGTCCGAGCGGAAGGCGGAGGAGGATTCGTCGAGGCGGAAACCCGAGGGCGAGGAGTTCGCCAGGAAAGACGAGGAGACTTATCGGCGATCGAGGGAGGAGAGGAAGAGCTTGAAGGAGCAGGAGTGCATCGAGAGGGTGACGGAATTCCTGACGAGGCACAGCGGTCCGTCTTACCCCGATGTGAGCGTCGGCCCCGAAACCGCCGAGCCCTCCGTCCCCGAAGTCGTAAACGAGCAACTGGAGCAACGAGTCAAACGTCCATCGGCTATTAGCAAAGAAGGGGAAACCGCCGGCCCCTCAACGACAACCGAAACGATCATCGCGTCCACGAGGAGGAAGGGCAGCCTGAAAGGTATATCCGAGACGATGGAGGGAACAAAGGATTCTCTGGAAGATACTAAGAGGCTTCCGGAGAGCAGGAGACAAAGGCCAACTTTGGAACGATCCGCGGCGGCTGTTTCAGGAGTTCGGCAACCCGAACCAACGACTCAGGAACCCGCAAAGCGACCGAGCTCGCTGAGAAAGAAGAAAGACTCCTTCTCCAGAGAGTCCTCGAGGGAATCGCTGTTGGAGGAGAAGAAGGGTGTCAGGATTCAAGAGGATGTGCAGGAGATCTTTTTCGACGACACGAGCGAGCAGGTGAGTGGATCGTGGATCGCTTGTTAAAGAACTTTAACACATTAATTGTCGCCTATTAGGTAAGCGACCTGCTGCCGGAGGTCCAACTAGTGACCGCGAGGATCATCACGGCGGAAGAGGCGTCCGCGTTTCGCTTCGAGGAGGCGGCCACCAGAATCAAGATCCATTCGCCGCCGGAAGTGTATCTCGTTTCAGAGACGATTAAGACGAAACCGATGCGGGCGCCGTCGCCGGAAATCGTCGACGTCTCGTCGTTACAGCTACCCGCTTTGGCGAAATCAACCTCGGAGAGCACTTTGGCGGAAGGCAGGCCCAGCACCGACGAGGAACGCAAAGTCTCCGTGAGAAATCTGAAGCCGGAGATTCTTTGGGATCTGTCCAAGGTCTCCGATAACGGTGGTGGTAGGGAGATCGAGGAGACGGTTGAGGAAGGTAGAGACGCCAGGGAGAGGCGGCTCAGCAGAACCGGAAGCGAGGGCTCGAAGAGATTAGCCAAGGATCAGAAGCAGGAACAATTCCCCTTCACGATCGGCAGCCTCGCGCAGCCAGACAGGCCGGAACTGACGATCCTGCCGGAAGGTCTGCCGGAGAAAACAGCTAGTGTCGGGGACATTGCGAGGAAGATCACAACAGAGAGCCCGAAGGAAGACGATGGCGTCGTTTCAAGGTAAGGAATTTCTCTGCTTTTCCCATAATGATCACAGATTCGATAGATTTGTTATATATATATATAGGTAATCAAATTTTATATAGAGAAATGTGAAAATAATATAAATGCCTTATTGGTCATAACTTTATCTTAGTGCTGATATTCATTGATCCCTTGAAAAAAAAGTTGATAAACTTGTTTCAATAAACTGATTATTGATCAGTAACTGATGATATTTTATCAGTTAACTGACGAAATATAATCAGTTACTGATCAGTAATCAGTTTATTGAAACAAGTTTATCAACTTTTTTTCAAAGGATATTTAGATTTTATACACCGAGAAAAAAAATTGTAATAATGGCAACTACAAGGAAACAACCATACGAATTTTGTTAATAGAATTATAATATATAGTTAAGTGAACTATATTATAGTTATTGCAATCAAGTTAAAAGAACTAATAAAAAATAGTTTTAATTATTATATTATACAGTATATTATAATTATTTTTTGTTAGTTCACTTAATCATTAATTTAGTTGAAAAACTATAATATAGTTTACCTAATGTATTATAATTCTATTAACAACATTTGTATGGTTGTCCTCTTACAGTCCCTCGCAGCACTACAATTTTTTTCGCTCAGTGTACGCTCACTAAATCTGAATCAGTGGATAATCATCGTTTGCCAGTGGCATTACTTGGGACTCATAAATCGGTGACCATCCTAACTTAAAAATCAATGAAAAGTTCTTATTGATTGGTGTATTAATAAATACATTAATTTATTAAAATACACAATAAATTCATTGATCGTTCAATTCAGATAATCACTGACTGCTAGTGGCACACTTGGGGTCGATAAGACATTTCGCTTATATTCTAAGTGTCATATATTTCGTTAACGAAGATCACGTAAGACTCTGATATTTCTCTCTCAGCAGGGACCCGTTCAATATTTATTGCTTATAAAAAAGAATACTGATGCATGAATGAAGATGCATAAATAGAGGGGTGGGGTGGGAATGATGAACGATTTCGGCAACGTGAAAAATGAAGATCTTATCGCGCATCACCAATAACATGGATCCCTCGTCGCGGGGAATACTTTGCATATTGCGCGAAAACAAGAAATCTTTTATCTCATAAAATATTCGATTACACCGGGAGAGACAGAGAAAGAGAGGATTTCGGTCATCGCTCGCGAATGATCGATCGATTCCCGCCGCGCATGGAAAGAGGCAAACAAGTTTGTTTGCAGTATCGCAAATGCGGTCTGTCAATCGAATTATAAGTTCGAGCGACGTCGTCGCCCGGGGCTTCGAATGTCGATTTGCAAACAATATTATTTACTCCCCGTATAGTTTGTCGCTCCCGATTAGGGTTGGATTACACGTATGGCTGTAGAAACCCCGAAGAGCTCCGGTACTACAATTTACCGAAGATCTAGGTCACCGTTAATACGTCGGGACACTTTGTGACCCGAAAAAAAGCATTCGCAGAAACGGTGGCCGGACCTGTCGCCGCCACCGTTGAAAAATTCATCGTTGATCACGTCCTACGGCGTGCGCGATTTTAAATCTTGTTTAAATGCCGCGGCTTGAAGGAGGGCCGCAGAAATTATGCAGCAAGTACGTGTCGGGCGAATGAGAAATTGCTGCTTCCTTCTCGTACATA
Organism: Solenopsis invicta; assembly: GCF_016802725.1. NCBI lineage: Eukaryota > Metazoa > Arthropoda > Insecta > Hymenoptera > Formicidae > Solenopsis > Solenopsis invicta. The sequence goes on from NC_052667.1 coordinate 6,471,629, forward strand.
TTTTTTTTTTTTTGCGACACACATCGCGTTTTAATATATCCCGCAAACAGACGTGAAACGGAACAGAAATAACAGTATTATAGGATCTCGATTATCCGCACGTGACTCTCATATTTATGGAATCTCGTATTTACGACAAAGAAACGCAATTGTGAGATCGGAAAAGGAAGATCGCTTTCTGATTTATAAGTAATTTATTCACATTAATTGTAATTAACGAGAAGAATATATTAAGTGAATTTACATCTCTCAGGCTGTGGCAAATTCGTCGAATTAATTTATTCGTACGCTTTCTATCTTGCCATGTTCGAAGAATGGAAAGATCGATTGTTCTTTTTTTTTAATTAATTAAAGGGCGAAACGCAACTGGAAACGTCTTTCTTTAATTCGTCGTTGCTCTTTTCTTCTTGCACCGTTCTCCAGGAACTTTTTCACCGTCATTTACATTTACGATTCTGCAAAACTTCTCGCAGGATTGCGAGAGTTAACACCCACGCAAGAAAGCACTTACGGTGGAGTGTTAGGTTATTTCTTTTTTTTTTTTTATAGGGCGCTCGTATTCACGTTCGGATCTCACGCGGTACACGCGACGTTATGGTTCAAAGTGCGACGCAGTATTTATTTATTTTTTCTATGCCTGAAATAGTTCGGTTGTTTTCTCGCTGTACTCGCTAAGCAATCGACCATTTGTTCCCCTTACCCGCAGCAGACTTTAATATCGCGTAGTTACATAAAATTAAAACTCCTCATTTAAAATGGCACTTTATTTACTGATATTTCTAAAGCGCAAAACAAGTTTGCGTACATTTTTAATGATAGCGTAATTTACTTCATTAAAAATTTCGAATTTAGAAGTTAAATATCCTTATTTAAGAAAATTAAATTTTTTGTTACTTTGAATGAATTTTATTTTATTTAAAATTCTGAAAAGAATTTTTAAAATATAAAGATTTAATTAAAGAATTAAATTCATAATTCTTAAACAGATGGGATTTCAATTGTTTTATATAAAAAATTGCAAGTTTAAGAAACTTTAAAAAAAAATTTTTTTTATATCATCTTTTTTTTTATATCATCTCTGTTCTGAAGTTGTATTCAAAATCGTAAAATAAAAATAAAAGAAAAATAACTTTTTGTATTTTACTTATGAAACATTATAAAACAATTAAAAAAATAATAATAAATAATAAAAAATAAATTTTAAATAAATTGCTTAATTTTTTTTAAATCCAAATATAGAAATGTGAAAAAATACGCGTAGAAATATGATTTAAGATCAAGTGCCAGAAATTAAGAGCACACTTAATATTATAAATATTTTTACGAATTAAAATATTAAGATTAATAGACTGTATTAATAAAACTAAATTTCAAACTAAATGTAATATCAATCAATTACGATAAATTTCCGGGCAGCAATTAAGCCATTAACGTCGCAATCACTGTAAAGATAATTACCAGCATTTATAGTCTTCATATTTTTTAGCTTAAATTAAATGAGCTCTAATATACTTCTTATTAAACTCTGATTTTATATATACTAAGGCTCGTGTATTATTAAACGAATTATCGTTTTCAAAAGTTTATAAATCGAATGCATGAAATATATCGTTGCATCGTATAATGCATATAAATCATGGTTTTTATATTAAAAACAAGCTTTGACGAAAGTGTGTGAGTGTACTACGTTTGCACATATAACTAAATACTCATTTCCTTATCAAAGTTCATGCAAATTATATCATTCAGGGTAGAGAGGAAAGAGGCGGATGACAAAATAGTGTTAGTTCGCTTTCTCGAAGATACATAAAGATACTTTCACTTCCTCGACAACATTTTTGACCAACGATCGTTATAATTTTAATGCAGTGCATGGCGACAGAATATATATTTCTAGGAATTAAAACTCCTCATTTAAAATGCCGCTTTATTTACTGATATTTCTAAAGCGCAAAACAAATTTGCAATAATATATAAATAAATTTAACATGTAGATTGCAACTGCAGATTAATGTGTAAAATTTAATCGCGAGAGAAAATATTTGAAGGATTATTGGAGACAAATAAAATTATAAATCTCATAACAATCTTATTTAATTACACAATAATTTATTTCATAATAATTTATTTTATTTAATTGTGATCTTTATACATAATCCTCTCGTCTCCTATTGTTTATTTTATTTGAATGACACTAATAAAAATGTATACAAGCTCAATATAAAAAAAAAAAATAAATTGAAAACGGCCACAAGTATTAAAACGAGAATGGCAGCGCTTAATTTCATGTATCGTGATTTAGATGTAAATTTTTTTTATTTAAAATACAATTATTGTTTAAATTAATGTAGAATCGCCGCTCTGTCGCCTGTTGTGCAGTTTGTGAAGTATTATTTGAATAACACTATTTTATAAAAAAAAAAACTCTTTAATTATTGGCTTAAAATAATTTTTGGCCGTAAACTCTGTGCAGTGTAATTCATGACAGAGTAAAAAAGCAATGACGTCAAAAAAAAAAGCGGAATCGGCCTTGCGTGACAGACAAAATCGTACACGTCCGGATAAAAGTGCACACTCAATTCCGGGACGCAAAATACACCTAGACAGGAGAAAATTCTGAAAGCTTAACATAGACTGACAGGGAGATGCCGGTTGGCGACAGGGGGAGGGAGGATGAAACGACGCGGCGGCGGTACGGGGCGAACGAAATGCTAGTCCGAGCAGTCGAAAAGGACGCAAAGAGATCGGGGCATGGTACAGCCGACTAAGTGGTGAGGGACAGCTGGAATCAGCCAGCGTCGAGCGCGAAGATCCGCAGCGTGGATAGCGGGAAAAGAGTCGGGGAGAGACGCGGTCGGAGAAGCGGAAGACTGACAGTGACGCTCGGAACGAGAGACGCACAGAGACGGAGGAGGACGACAGGGGGTTGTGATGTAACGAGCTACCGAGAGCAGCGAAAAGAGGCGAATGCAGGAGGGTACGGAGGACGGAGGAGGGCGACCTCGGTTCCGCATAGAGACGGGCGGACGCGATGCATCCGGACGGATAATGCGGATTGTGCGAGGTATAGAAAAAGACGGCGAACTCAGCCGGCGGCGGCGGCGACGGCGGCGACGGCGGCGACGGCGGCGGGGACAAACACGAGCGCGATGTGGCATCGATGAGGATAAGGAAAGATAAAAGCGTCGTTACAAAGGAACGGCACGTGCGCGACAGAGAGGGGAGACGCGCGGAATTGACGACTGCGGAGCAGATAAGAAGGCTGACGAAGACGCGAGGAAGTCGCAGTGGATGCGCCGGAGGATGAGGAAAGGCGGGAACGGAGGGGGGGAAAGTCGGGAACTTCAGCGGTTAAAAAGAGGACGTGGTACGAAAGAAGAAGCGGGAATGGCTGGTCGCGCGTACGGAGACGGACGCGTAAGAAAGATACGGCGATGAGGCGAGTTCGTGGACGCAATAAACCCCGAACGATCGAACGCAAAATATACAGGCAGCGAGCGCGAGGGAGAAGCGCGCGTCCGGGATAAACGAGGCCACGGCAGGTTTACAAATTGTTTTGCCGTCCGACATTTTTCGCGAACAAACGAAGCGTATCTCTTCCCTCGCGTTGATTTCACGCGAGAACCGCTGCCGTCGCCGGCGCGCTGTAAAGTTCTTTTTGATTTCGACCTTAATTACCAAGACGCGCGTGTAACACCGAAAGTTCAAAGTTTCGAATTGCGGGGGAGGGAGAAAAAAAGGGAGAAATACGCGACAATTAAACTTTGACCTTAAAACGTGCACGCGCCACGCCGCGCTGCTCTTGCGCTTTGACGGAACGATATGCGCGCGTAGCGCGTGCGAATGTATCGCGGATATACAATATGAATATGAATGCGCGATCGCGTAAACGGCGTTATTTCTCACGAATTGACGGACAATTAGCGGTTAATTGCATGACGTTATTCTCACTAGTCAATTGGGTTCTCTATAGGCGCTTTAATCGCGTTAATTACTAACCGTTGCGCCGCGTTTCAATATATTCATAGACCTCGAACGTTATTCTAACGTTATTCTAACGTCATCGATTGTGCTCGCTTTGCGCGCACGTGATGACATTTGTAATACGTATACGTAATCTTGGAGCGGCTCCATGTATCCGAGCCACGAGTAATTCGATGCTTTGTTGCATCGACAAACTTGTGTTCTTAAAATATATTAGAGGGCTAACATAGTTGGACAATTTCGTTAGGGTATTTAGGAAATTCCGTTACATTAATTTAAATTAATAAAAACGCAATCATTTAATTTTTGCGTTTTTTTTCATTTTTTAGAATTTCATAATTTAATAGCTTTAACAAATTTTTTACGATCTTTCAAATTTAAGATATAAGATGACATTGCTTTCATTAATACCTATTTGACACAAAACGTTAGAAAAGTAAATTATAAGTTTAGTTTCATTTTGTTTTAATTTTAAAAAAGAAATAAACAAAGTAGTAAAGTTTTTTTTTTTAATCTTTGTGTTACAAATTTCTTTTGTCAAATCTCTCGATTTTTGGAAACTTTGTATCCAAAGATTTTTCGGGTTGTTGATTACGAATCAGAAGTCGAAATTTTAAAATTTAAAATGACCGACTCAATATGGGGTGGATCAATAATTAAAAAAAAATAACTCAATCAATAATTAAAAAAATCTAGAATAAAAGAAATTAAAAATATAAAAAAAGGAACTAGGACCTGCGTACTTGTACGTATATTTTGCAACCTATCTTTACACATATTCTTGATAAATAAGAATATATCTTTCTAACAAACTTCCGAACAATGGTATCTAAATGGCATATCCTAAAACTTTTCGCACTTATTTAAAATCATTCAATATCCTTATAAAAATCTGCTATTAATGTATTTAGAAGAATTTCCTCTGGAGTTAAAAAAATCTTGATGCTCATTTGAAAAGAGATTACTATAAAAATAGAAAATTCTCCATTTGAAAATACAACTTTTTCGATGCGTGTATTTTCTCAGTATCAAGCGAAACTGCGGTAAATACAATCATGTGGAGTAGAGCAACGTCCGAAGGTATACGATTACGAGGAAAGGCATTGGAGGGAAAGAGAGCATAAACAAACACCTCGCGTGCGTGTACGCACGTGGAATGGGATCACACGCAAAAGAATACTGATCCGTAAAAGGGAGCTTATCCTCTCGTGCATGGACCGAACCGGAATCAATAATCGTTCCATAACTCTTCCTTTATTGGAACCAAAAATATAAACCGTATCAAAATTCTACAAAGTTTATAACATCGGAATCAATCGAACCGATAAAATTACTTTTGACCTATGATTTTTTTTTCACTTCGTAATATATAATTTACAGTTTCTATTATCTATGTAATATTTTATCCAACTGTATTAAAACTTTATAAAATTACAAGATTTAACGAACGCGAGTGTTTTTATTATGAACCAGACTTTAGGGCCATGGCACACAAAAAAAACTTAGCAATAAAACATGAGCAGTAAAGAAACCAACAGTTAAAATTTTTTACCACCCACGTTATGTCTTAAGTTTTTGATTGTAATTGACTGATTCGCTTATTGTTGCCCAAGTTTTACTGTGCCATGGCTTTTAAGCTTTTATGAAGAAAAAAAAAAATCAAAAATAAAAAAAAATGAATGTTCCAATTTCAATTCTGGTAATAGATGCGCATTATATCAAGTGTTTAAAAAAGTATAAAATTTTCATTTAAAAATGTACAAAGGTGTTAGTATTATTTCGAATATTTTTAAATTGTTCTTTCCTATTTTTATATGTATATATATGCATTTAAGTTATTTCATCCCTTATTTTTTAGGTTCAATCATTTCAATGTTATAGAAACATAAAGGCACGTAAAAAATTACGTTGTCTAATAAAGCGACAAAAAATTTAGATAAGAATAAATTATAGAAGAATTGTAACCATAATCAAAGAAATCTCTAACTCACTCGGT